>NW_027494349.1:0-125000 GCF_021521415.1 Bidens hawaiensis | reverse complement strand
ATAAACCAGAAAATCCAGAGAGATTTTGTATAGTATTGAATAAGATCAATCCCAAATGTTCAGTACATCATAATATATATACAAGAATATAACCATGACATATAGTCCAGTAGGGTATTGTATATCTGGTTTATAACACTAGAGTAATTATCGTAATTACTCTATAATTATAAGTTTAGTGATAATTACTTCAAAATATTTACAGTGATATAGACTCAACTTTGTATATTATACATGTGTATATTATACTATACACAATTTGTAATTTATGTATAACTATCAATGTTACCCGCGCGTTGCGACGGTGTTATATGTAAATGAAAAAAAAATGAATTGAGAAGAAATAAAGTTAATGATATGAAGTATGAACATTTTTTAACTACAAAAATTGCATATGAGGTGTTTTACTATATATATTCTTTAAATAAATAGTTAACATGGCATTGTTAGAATCGTAATATATTTTTTGCGATCAAACAAATTATACAATGACCCAACGACATAATTATACACAAAAAAACATGGAATTAGTTATAAGTTTATATGTTTATGTAAGGGCATACACTAGTTTTATCAAGAAATTCAATTATTAGAAAAGTTAACTTTGAATTGTAATAAAAAAATGGTTCAACACCTTTAATTATGGCATATATATAGTGTTTCAAATTTATGTGCCTTTTGCTGCAATTTATGTGACTAATCAAAAAGATAATACATGCAAATAACAAACACCATTGTGTTGATCAGTTCTTCATGTAAGTAATGAGAAAATATGATAAATATTAAACCTATGAACATGCTACAACAGTGAGAGTAGTAACCGCAACAGAGAAGGATGTAGATGACACGGTTGTTAGCTTGGTCGAGTTCCCCTTTAGGATGTATAGCTAAGGATGGTGTTAGGGTTCTTGAGAGGAACCCGGTTTTAGGAGAGAGAAGGCACACAAACTTGTTACGTGTGTGTGATTAGGTTATGATGTTAATATTTATCTCTTTTTATATACACCTAAGGAGAAACCATTTATTAGTTAATTATAGGTAATACGGCCCATCAACAATTACCAAACTAATATAATAAGGTATAGTTAATATTTTAATCTATTATAATATAAATGATTATAATGGCCATATATAAATATATATTATTATATATTATTCTTATATTCTCCCACTTGGCCGAGTAATCATTTATTATGAGTATTAGATAAGCCTGATCAGGATTTAACACTCATTTTAGCTTTAAACTTAAAAAGGAGCAGAGAAATACAGTCATTAAATTGAACATCAGCTCAAGACCCCATTAATCATACTGCAGTCCTTATTTAAAACCCAAGTAGTTATGATCAAAATTTTCAAGTAAGCCCTTAGAACGTATAATGTGTATATTAATTCGTCTATATGTCATTATGCATGCAGAATATATTAAGAGACGTACAAAATCAAAACTGATGAGGAAATTTAATAGTTAATCATTTATAGTATGATATGCAGTTGCGCATAGTCATCAATAACCCGTCATTATTATAAGCGCTTTCATAATATTTATGGGTGAGACTTTTAGTTATCGGATCCTTAAGCATATCATGAATGTATTCGATACGAAAATTTAGATTCCTTGATTCGTTTATAAACGAATAATTAATTTCATATCGAAGTTTTAATGCAGCACCTCTCGAACTTTTACTGTTTGAGAAAATATGGAAGATGACTTTATCACAGTAAGTCTTCAATATATAATTTATACGGAGTTAACATACTTATGATTATGAGTCCACTGATAAATTTTCAACAACACTTATCTACAATTGTGTTGTGATTAATCAACATGCTATATAGTTTTCAGCTTATTATGACTCCTCCATGAGATAAATTTATCTGCCGACATAAAAATATATATCTCGAAAATCACATTATGTTATCTTTGTATATAACAAAGTTTATGTAATCAATCGTTTGAGTTCTCACTTCATTTTAAATTATAGTCTCTCGTTTCCTTTAAAGATATTTTAATACTCTTTTATATGCTTCACATTAACCTAGACATATCTAGTATGTTGCAATTTGAGTAATATCTGAACGAGTATATGGAAATAATCTCAATGATCATGTATCCTCAGAAGGATAGAAATATCGCTTGTTACATGTGAAATGACCCATTTAAGGTAAAACTTATGGAACTAACTAACGTCCATTCGAGTCTATCTCGGAATGTTATGATATCTATCACGTAAGGGATATCTTTGAGATATTTCATATCAAAATATGTGTTAACAATGCTTTGACTTATGTAACATATATTGTTAAAAGAATGTCATCCATATAAGGACAATTATGTTTTTAATTGGTCTCACTCATCTTGAGGTAGGTATATTAATCCACTTAGTTCTTGATGAAAATAATTGTAATAATATTCCATCACATTATAATGTCTGCATTAACCCATACATGGATTTTATTGACTTACATACTAAGTGTTCTTTGACCTTCAGCTTAGAGCTTTCAGGTTGTTTTATGAACATGTTAATATGTAAGTCAGTTGTTAGGGAAAGTTGTTTTAATGTTCATCTAATGTAGCTCTTAACTATAATAAGCTACTAGAACAACAATGATACTTAAAGAAATCTTTTGTAATATAGGTAAGAAGATTCTTTGATAATTTATTCCCTCTTGAATATATAACCTTTAACAATCAGTCATGCTTCTTTATGTCTTAACGTTTGTGTTAGGATTTAATTTAGTTTTGAACACCCTTAGGTGTTTCAACAAAATCTCAAACGTTATTCTGACTTATGAAGTTTAGTTTAATCTGCTAATAATAGCTTATTCCATTCAGAAGATTGATTGATTCTAATGATTTAATTAGAAGAGGTCTGATCAGTAATCTTTCCAACATCCATTTTAACTTTAGTTAGGGAGATCACATAATCATCAATGTTAGTAGGTTTTAAACCTAGATGACATCCTGAGTTGATTATTTGTTTTATTTGAAGTTTTAGTTTTATGAGTTTGCTCTTGGTTAGGTTGCTATCATTTCAGGATTCTAAGTGTGTAAAAGTTGGTATAGTATGGTGTACAAGAGGTGTAGTCGGAGTAAAATTCTGAGTAAAATTTAATGACTCTCTCCCCCCGCCTCTAATGTAAGTACCTGTAGCATATATATAAAATAAAGTCAACTAATTGAATAGTTGGTGAGTTCACACAAGTTTAAATACTACATAAAAACAATACAATTCCATGAAAACTTGTGAAAAACATATAAGGGTTCTTTACACTAGAAACAATGGTCCATGAGTGTAAAGAATAAATGAAGGTCGTTTTCAGTTGGGATTGTGCACCAACGTACTCAGATCGGAGTCCTTTTTCCACCAGAAACAAATGGTCAACGGGTGCAAAGGGGGGCATATGATCATACTTATCGATGAAATCCATGCACGTAATATTTGAGCAAGTAACAAGTAAACACACAAGTCCATGATGCGAATTGTAGTTTGTAAATAATAAATAAAAGAAATTGAATTTTGATAGGATATATATGCTACCCCTAAAATAGTAAAAATGTAAAAAGGGGGTGTGAGAAACTCACCTTTGATATTGGAGACAACTTGAAATAATAACCGAAAGCGAGTTAACAAACGAAGCAATTGAATCTCACAAAACTATAAATAATAACGAAGATACAAAAATTAAGGACTAGCTACCGGAATCATAAAGTTAATTAACTTATGGTAAATGGGGACTTGGGGATTTTTAATGAGTTTAACAAAAATGAATAAAGTTTATATAAATCATTTGATGTTTATTAGTTGAAGAATGATTTGTAGACAATTACTTATAATTTATTAATATAAGATTAAATAATAATATTAATAAAAATTTATGATTAAACATTTATTTCCAAGTAACATAATTAATTAATTAACTTAATAGTTTTACATGAATTCTCTTAAAGAAAATTATAAATAGTAGTTATGTTGAAATAAAATAAACAATAATTAATTTACTCAATTATTAATTCAAAGATATGAAGTATGTTAAATTATTGTAAAATATTTTAAATAAAAGAAATTTTTATAAATAATCTTATTTAAAAGAAAGTTTATAAGTTATGATGATCAACGAATCATAAGATTTAGAAAAATATATATTCATGTTTGTTCTTGCAAAATAACTAGGCTTGATCCAAGATTTAGAAAAATCAAAGTGTTCATCTTGGATATCCATGATCATAATGATTCTTAAAACCAAGATATAATATTTTTATGATAAAATTAACATGATCATGAAGAACAACTTATGAACAAGTATGAACATTCAAGATAAAATCAAAACAAAAGCTATAAAATGCTTGAAATGGTAACAACTTACTTGTTAGTGCTCTTAAACTTAAGAAAAGAATGGATTGAGGTGTGAAAATAATGGATGATTTGTCCTCCTTTTATTGTGAAAATATAGAGTTGTTATGTCTTATGGAATTGAAGAAATTAAATCATGTTTAATATAATTAAAACACAAATTAAAAATAGTTAATGGAGCATTCAAAAGGTTTAACTATTTTAATAAACTTTGTGTAATTAAAACATATATTAGTTTTTTTATTAGTTAAGTAACATAATATGAAAAGATGATGATAATGATAATAATTATAATAAAAGTAGTAGTAGTAGTTAAATAATAATTCTAGTAAATTGCATGGGACATGTACATAAATATTTGATCTTGATTATGAATGTTTTAAATGAGTATGTGATACTACAAGGGTGGTGAAATGTATAATTGCATAGAAATGATCATATAAAACACATTAACAAAAATTGAGATTAATTAATAATATTATAAAAATATATAAATTTAAATAGAAACAAAACCGAAAGTTTAAAATGGGTCGGGTTTTCGGGTTTGAAAATTAACGAATGTTTCAACACCCTTTTCGGTCCCTAAAATGGCCTTAAAACTCTTAAAACCAACTCTGGGGACCAAAACTGCCAATTTTGAAAGTTTAGAATTTCCACCAGGTGACCTTAGCGCCGCGCTAAGGTCAAGGGCAGAGACCCTAGTCGCGCTAAAGGCAGTCTGCACCAAAACTCGTTTTGTTGTTGTTACATGTGACTTAAACCAACCCATTTTCATGCAAGACTCTTTATGCTTGACCATTTCAACTTACCCTATATATACATGACCATCTCCTTCATTTTACACTTGCTCATACTCCAAATTCTCTCTCAAATCCAAAGATTTCAAGGTTGTTATTTTATTGTTCTTAAATGTTTGACTTCCAAAAGTCAAACTGAGTTAAATCTTTCATTTTAATTAGCTTATATTGTCTTATTAATACATGAATATGGTTGTACAACATATATATAATATACACCCCTTGCTACCTTTGGCGGTTACTTCTCTGGTCTCGGTCGGTGAAGTTTCGGGCCTTGTAAGGCAAGATTACATGGAGGACTTTCGCGGTCCTTGATATATATATATATATATATATATATATATATAATTTGTTTATACATATAAATCATGCTTAACTTCTGCTCATTTTAGTTTGTTTGTCATATTTACAAGTTCCATGGTTATGGGTTTGAAGAGTCTAGCCTCGGTTTAACCATAAATAGCTCTAAACTATAAACCGAAGTTTGTTTACTAGTTTTTGTTAATTAATTGTTTAAACATGCTTAATGTTGGATTTAAGTTTAGAAGAACATTTTTATGAGTTCTATGGTTATGGGTTTGTAGAATCTTACCTCGGTTTTAACCCGAACCAAGATCCGAACCGAAAACCGAACTTTTGTTTAGAGACTTTGTTGTTAACTGTTTAGTTGTAAAACTTAAGTATCATAACTTATAAATTATTATACAAGTTCTTTGATATTTGGGCATGTGGAAACCATCTATAAACTTAATGTGAGATGGAAACCGAACCAAACCGATTTTCACTCACTTAAGACACACAAGTGTGTTTTTAGCTATCAAGACTTGAGTATTTCTTTAAAAATACTTTACAAACTGATTTTAAATATTTATTTAAAGTACTTGGAATGTTGAATCCAACTTTATCTTATAACAATGTTGGACCGACAAAACCGAACACTCGCTTAACGTATGTTGTTAGTTCTAAAACAATAGAACTGCATACTTGATTAAGTCTTCTTAGATTTTATTGAGTTATCTCATAACATATGTTATTTTGGAAAATTGACTTGGGTTTGGCCAATAATCAGGACCCGAACCAACAACCCGAAACACTCGTTTAAACCCGTTTTAGTATCTATGTTATAAAGGGACTTGCATTCTTGCATTTTTACCCACCTTATTACTTAACATAGGTTGAGTAAATATTAAGGTTAGATACTTTAAATCGGTTTCGAGTAAACTTACATTTTTAAAGGGTTATTTCTATAATTTATTAAATAGTTACTTTATAAACCTTAAACTTTGATTGTTTACATTTCTTGTCTTTTATTTTAAAGCCTTCTCAAAACAACCATTCCTAATACACGAATTTTTCTTTCGTTTAGGCCTTGCTCATTAAACTACATCTTTTCGGTTACTCGTCTTTTTACCGATCAAGTTTATTACTTGAAAGGTGAGTACTTTCATTTCCCCATTTTCCATCTTTCGTTTTGGGGGTGATATTGCATACTTACTCAAACTAAATGATTTATACTTGAGTCTTAAACCACAAACTTTATCGTATACTTTACTTAAATAAATGCTCGATTTGGTGTTCTATGCTTACATGCTTATATGCTTATGTGTTTACCGCTTTTGGTTGGTTGATCTACTAAATCCTAGTCTATTTGGCATCCCCTTATAGAAAGGTGCCGTTAATATATTCTTATTAACGATAACTATAAATCCTAATCTATTTGGCAACCCCTTATAGCAAGGTGTCGTTTATTCTTATTAACGATAACTATAAAAAACCTAAACCATCTGGTATTCTCTTATGGCAGGTGTCACTAATGTGTTAGCGATCTCATATTTCCAAATTGTTGCTATTATTTACTTTTTCGTATACAAGTTATGACATTTTCTTATTATATACCTATTTGTTCAAAAACTATGAAATTGCTCACCAACCTTTGTGTTGATAAACTTTATTTTATGCAATGTTATAGGTTTGACTATAGTTGACTCGAGGACTTGGAGAAAACGTTATCAAGACTATTAGGATATTAGTAAAACGAACAATATATTATTTGCTATGTTTGAATTGGATTTATTGTATGAACAAGTTATGTGACTCGTTATGATTTTATGAAATAAAATGATGGACAGGTTAAGTATGTAATGCGTACCTTCGGGCACGTGTATGTGTATGTAAAGTAAGTTATGTGATTAACTAGAACTCACTCAGCATAGCTGACTTTTAGTATGCATGCAGGCAAATAGGTTGAGGCAGCTTGCATAAGGGGAAGCATATGGCATGATCTTGAAGAAGCTGGCATCTCGAGAAATGTTATGTTATCTTAAAAGACAATGTTTTATGTTTAAATGATTTGAATGCTCGATAAGACAAGAATTATGGTTATGAAATGTAATGGTTTGAATGTTTTTAATGTTCTGCGAATGTTTTAATTAACTATGATATTAAGAACTGTGTTTATGAGTAAATCCAACACGAAAGTAGGGCTACCAGTAACGGGGCCTTACAAGTTGGTATCAGAGCAAAGTTCGAGAGATTTAAGCATCCTACATGCTTAGACTCGAACAGAGAATGGGATTTAAGTAAGAAAAGAAAGAAGATGCCAGTTCGAGAATGCCATGTGTCGCTCAAGCAAGCTCAGTAAAGGTAAGATGTATGATTAAATGATGTATGTTAAATGATAAAGGAAGGATAAGTGAGTGATATGGATAGGATTAGTTGATTGTTTTGATTGACTAACTGTTTAAGTAGAACCATCACAAATAGACTCATAAAGGGAAGTGTATAGGACACGGAAAGTAACGTGATCAACTAATCACAGCTGGCCACTGTTATTACCTGTTAGCCTTACTATCCTTGTACTAAATGGTTCCTTGAGTGATGACGTTTGTGTTTCTCCGTTTTAGAATACAATGGCTGGATCTAGGGCAGTCGTTGGAGCAGGAGGCGGCACTGGACGTCGTGGTAGGCCTCGTCGTGCCCAACAACCTTCGGTAGAAACAGCTTCCAACACCGGGGCTGAAGGAAGCGCAGCTGGAAGAAACCCTGAAAACAATGAAGGGGTTCAACTCGATCCCTTAATCCAAGCAGCTATTGTTCAAGCTGTAGCCGCTACTGTGAAGAACATGAATCCTGAAGGGTCTGCTGGAGGCCGTGAAAGAACCGCTGAAGGGGCAGGAGGAGATGGTAGGAAAGATGATGAAGGAGAGAGGGAGGCTTCGAGTGAAGTAAAGTCTGTGAAGGTTGATGATAGAAAGAGGGGCCGAGGTGGTTGCAACTATAAGTCCTTCAAGGGTTGTGACCCGCCGAAGCTGACTGGTTTGGGAGACGTAATCGCTACCCTTCAATGGATAACTTCCATGGATAAAATTATCCGCATTAGCGAGTGTCATCCCGATCAAGCTGTCGGTTATGCCACTCAATCGTTTGAAGAGGAGGCGATGTATTGGTGGGAAAGTGTGGAGCAGAGGAATACTCAGGGAGAGATTAAGGCCATAAAGTGGGAGGATCTGAAGGAGTTAGTGATGAAGAGGTTCTGTGCTGACGCCGAGGTTGAGAGGGCGGAGATGAAGTTTCTGAACCTGAAAGCTGGGACGATAACACATCGTGAGTATACCACCGAGTTCAACCGAATGTCTAGGTTGGTACCCGATATGGTCGACAGTGAGGCTAAAAGGATCAAGTGCTATGTGAGGGGATTGCCACAGAGAGTCCGCACACTAGTCAGGACGAGTAAACCTGCTACCTTTGACTTTGCTGTCGAGCTCACAGATATGGTTTATGCAGACCTGGCTGCGGATGATGTTGTGGTGGAAGAAGAGAAGAAAGATAAGAAGTGGGTCAATCATACTAAGCGACCCGGTACTCAGTTATGGAACCCTAAGGACAAGAAGCAGAAGGTGTGGGAGAGGAAGACGTGCAAGACGTGTGGGAAGGTGCACGGTGGTGAGTGCAAGTGGGGTACTGGTTCGGATGTGTGTCACAAATGTGGAAAGGCTCATGGTGGGGAGTGTAGACTTGGAACAAATGCCTGTTATAAGTGTGGGAAGGTGGGGCACTATGCCAATGAGTGTGATGTGAAACCCGCATGCTACAAGTGTGGTAAGACGGGTCTATGGCAAGGGAGTATACTGATGGTGGAGCTTGAGGTAGTGGGAAGAAAGATGCCGATCAAGCTAGGCCAAGGACTAGAGCCTACATGCTGACCAAAGAACAAGCCAAGCAAATTCCGGATGTAGTCACTGATACGTTTTTAGTAAACGGAATTTCTTCTTTTGTATTATTTGATTCGGGTGCGAATAGAAGTTTCGTAGCTACACCATTTAGTAAACTAGCTAAAATGAAATGTTGCCGAGTGTCTGAAACTTTTATAGTAGAAACCGCTAGTGACACTTCGGTTAAAATAATGAAAATGGTTCAGGTCTGTAAGATAGAGTTAGAGGGACATGAGTTCCCCGTTACTTTGCATGTAATGACCTTAGGAAGGTTCGACGTGGTTTTGGGAATGGATTGGTTATCTGAGTTTGAAGCTCAGATAGTATGTAAGAGTAGGATAATAAGGTTAAAGTCTTTGGATGGTAGTGAGGTGACGGTTTATGGTGATAAGAAAAGTTCTGGGCTTAATGTCATTTCGATGATAAAAGCCGAGGGTTTGTTAAGGCGAGGGTGCGGTGCCTACCTGGCGTATGTTGTCAACGCTACGGCCGAGACGAAAGAGATGAAAGATGTTCCTATCGTGTGCGACTACCCAGAAGTATTCCCTGAGGATCTTCCGGGGCTGCCACCGGAGCGAGAGATAGAATTTCAGATAGATTTGGTACCAGGAGCCCAACCCGTCGCGAAAGCGCCTTACCGTCTAGCACCGTCCGAGATGAAAGAATTGATGTCCCAAATGCAAGAAATCCTCGACAAGGGTTTTATTAGACCAAGTGTTTCCCCGTGGGGCGCACCAGTGTTATTCGTGAAGAAGAAGGATGGAAGTATGAGAATGTGCATAGACTATCGTGAGTTGAATAAGCTTACGGTAAAGAATAGATATCCTTTGCCAAGGACTGATGATCTGTTTGACCAACTGCAAGGCTCAAGTTGGTTCTCACGAATAGATCTCAGATCAGGCTATCATCAGTTGAAGGTGAAAAAGGCAGGCATCCCTAAAACAACGTTTCGGACGCGATATGGAAACTACGAGTTACTCGTAATGTCATTCGGCCTAACAAATGCTCCTGCAACATTTATGGATATGATGAATAGGGTGTGTCGGCCAATGTTGGATAAGTCAGTTATTGTCTTCATCGACGATATATTGATTTATTTAAAGAGCGAGTCTGATCATGCTGAACATCTGAAGGAAGTATTGGATACTCTGAAGAAAGAAAAGTTGTATGCTAAGTTTTTGAAATGCGTGTTCTGGTTGCGAGAAGTGCAATTCCTAGGTCACGTGATTAATCCAGAAGGGATCATGGTGGACCCAGCCAAGATTGAAGCAATAACGAATTGGAAGACTCCACAGAATCCGACTGATATACGAAGCTTCTTAGGGTTAGCTGGCTACAATAGGAGATTCATCAAAGGTTTCTCCAAGATAGCCGCACCGTTAACCAGCATGACCCGAAAGTCGATAGTATTCAGTTGGGGTAAGTTTCAAGAAGAAGCTTTCCAGGAGTTAAAGAAGAGACTCACGCAAGCTCCAATCCTCGCTTTACCCGATGGTGACGAGAATTTGGTTATTTGTACTGATGCTTCGCATCAAGGGTTAGGTTGCGTATTGATGCAACGAGGTAAGGTGATAGCTTACGCGTCTAGACTGTTGAAAGTCCATGAGAGTACTTATCCGACACATGATTTGGAGCTAGCAGCAGTAGTGCATGCTTTAAAGATATGGAGGCATTATCTGTATGGTACTAAGTGTACCATCTACACAGATCATAAGAGTTTAAAGTACTTCTTCGAGCAGAAGGAATTGAACATGAGGCAGAGAAGGAGGTTAGAGTTGATAAAAGATTACGACTGCGACATTAAGTACTACCCCGGTAAAGCTAATGTGGTCGCCGACGCGCTAAGCCGTAAGAACGAGGAAGTCCTTGCAACAGTGAAGTCATACCAACTGATTATGAACTCAAGTCTTTTTGAAGAGATTGTCAAGGTACAGTCAGAGGTGCTAGTACATGAGGGGTTAGTTAAGAAAGAAAGGATTTATGGCCAGCAAGATGAGTTGATGGAAAACACTCATGGTGTTAAGACTAGATTTGACCGTACGTGGATTCCACGCCATGGAGATCTCAGAGGTCGAATCTTAGATGAAGCTCATAAATCAAGATACTCGATTCATCCTGGAGCTACAAAGATGTACCAAGATTTGAAAAGAGATTATTGGTGGCCGGGAATGAAGAATGATGTAGTAGATTATGTCAGTAAGTGCTTAACTTGTTTACAAGTCAAAGCCGAACATCAGAAGCCTTATGGGAAGATGCAACCGCTAGAGATACCTGAGTGAAAATGGGAACACATCACCATGGATTTTATAACTAAGCTACCTCGTACAGCTAAGCACCATGATACCATTTGGGTGATAGTGGACCGTTTGACCAAAAGTGCTCACTTTCTGCCTATACGAGAGGCCATCTTGTCAGAAACGTTAGCAAGTTTGTTCATTAAGGAGGTTGTATCTTAGCATGGAGTGCCACTGTCGATCGTGTCTGATGGAGATACTCGATTCACTTCGAGGTTCTGGAAGAAATTCCATGAAGCTATGGGAACGAGGTTGAACATCAGTACGGCGTATCATCCTCAAACAGATGGATAGTCTGAAAGGACGATCCAAATCCTTGAGTATATGCTACGCGCTTGTGTTTTAGACTTTGGAGGAAGTTGGGATGATCATCTGCACCTAACAGAGTTCTCCTATAACAACAGCTACCATTCAAGTATCGGTATGCCACCGTTTGAGATGCTTTATGGTAGACGATGTATAACTCCCGTGTGTTGGGGAGAGATTGGTCAAAAAGAAATGTGAAGTTTAGAAGTTATTCAAGAAATGTCTTCAAAATTCGATCAGATTAAGGCTAGAATGAAAGCTGCTCAAGACAGGCAGAAGTCGTATGCTGATAAGCGGCGACGACCGATGGAGTTTAACGTTGGTGACAACGTGATGCTTAAGGTCTCGCCTTGGAAGGGAATTATCCGTTTTAGAAAGAGGGGAAAGTTGAGTCCAAAGTACATTGGACCGTTTAAGATTCTAGATCGCGTGGGTGAAGTAGCTTACAAGTTGGATTTACCCGATGAGTTAGAAGGAATTCATTCAACCTTCCATGTTTCTCATATGAGAAAATGTCTAGCCGATGACACATCCCACGTGCCATTGCTGGACATTGAGGTTGATGAACAGCTGAACTACATTGAGCAACCGATATAGATTGTTGATCGCAAGGAGAAGCAGCTTCGTCACAAGGTTATACCTTTGGTAAAAGTGATATGGAAACACCGCAAAGGATCAGATGCTACTTGGAAAGCTGAGGATGAGATGCGCAAGTTCTACCTAGACTGTTTATGTAATAGTTAGGTTTCGGGGACGAAACCTCTTTAAGGAGGGAAGACTTGTAACGTCCTAAAATTTCGTATATAATAAAAGAAAGTCGCGTTTAGTTATTGGGCCTAAATAATTAATTAGTATTAATAAAGATCATGGACTTGGACTAATTAAGATGGATCAAAGGGGATGGGCCTTAGGACCACGGGCTTTAAGGGATATAAATATCCTCTTAAACCACCCTAAAATCCTAAATCCTCATTTCTTTCCATCCTAATCTCTACACACTCAAAAACACACACATACACTACATCATATTCGGCCGCGAGCGGGAAGGAAGAGAAGCGAGATCGAGCGAACACCGGTTTTGGTAGATCATTGCTATACGAATCATACGCAAGGTTTAGAGTCCACAAACAAGATAACCGAGACCGAAGAACACACAAAGGTAAGCCTTTTACCTTTAAAAGTTTACGTTTTATAGACGTTTAGCCTTGAAACTTGAGTCTAGGATAGATCGGGTTTAAACGAAACATAAAGTTGTAAACTTGATAATAAACCTGAGTGTTATGAACCCGAAAAAGGAAACGGCTCGATGAAATGAACCCTTAAACTAGTATTGAACTTTTTAACTTAAAGCTCCAACCTTTATGCGTTTTCGGGCTGAATCTTATTAAAAAACGGCCAGGGGAATTTTCGCGAGATCGATTAGCATCATCTCTAAGGGTTACGGGTTGAACATGGATGTTAATGAAGTTAAAATCAAAACCCGCCGCTACTGTTGATAACTTCGCCTATCCATATGTTCGCCTGAGGATAAGTTCGCACGTATGCAAGTTCGCCTGGGGTTAACTTCATTACATGTAAATTCGACTATGGCTAACTTCCCTTACTTGACGGTTAGGATGTTTGACGACTAACTAGCAACAAACTAGCAACAGGGGCGGGCGCGGAGGCGGTGCCGAAGATGATTACATGACTATATTATTATGATTATCACCATTGTTATGGAGGGATGTGATGGTGTATTTATAGGTTTGGGATGACATCGGTTGCTTATGACGGTTTAAAGGTGGTGTTATTAGAGAAAGGATGAATGACAACGGTTCTTCAAATCGTTTGGGTTTTTAAATGGATGGTGGATTGAGTAGGGACCAAATAGTTTGACCTTTCATGAAATATGCATTGTTTTAAAAAGAAAAGGTAATGATAATACAAAACGTGGTAAAAGAAAGAAACAAAGCATAAGTCAACTTTTTTGGCATCAATATTGTAAGTATTTGAATAGAATATTAGAATGTGACATTTGATATATGGCACGACAGTAATAAAAAAAGAGACGATAAGTTTTCTTTTTAAATTATTATTAAAAGGTGAGAATTGTGACCAATTGTAAATGTAGAGAATATATATACGAGCTATACATATTTGTATATTATAATATAGGCAGATTATACTATTATACATATGCATATATTACACCGATTATACATATATGTATATTATACCGATTGTTAATATCAGTCTCTAATTTATGAGTTGCATTTGTTTGTTATAAAGTTAAGACCATATTATTTGTTAAACGAGAGTGATGATATTTGAATAACAAGAACATGATGCTTTTTACGTATATATTTTGAGGGTGATTAGGTATACTGCCATATAGCATTGACGAAACCGATTATACATAGTTGTATATTACACATAGGCTAGTTTACAAGCTTCTATTGATTATACATATAAGTATATTTAAGAATGATACATATATGTACATTACGCCACACTTGACGTTTTCACACTCTTTAGCAAAAATCAAATAAATATCTAAAAAAAGAAGTAATTCCCTAAAACATAAATACCGCAAATAACATCGGCATGTTTTTAGTACTAGAAAATCAAAACGTACAGTCCTGAGATCAATCCGATAACAAAAACTTCAAACAAACAGCACTATACGACAAATAAAGCTTCAAACAAAATCTAAAAAATGAACATCTATTTCTTCTTTTGACCAACCAACTCATTTGCTTCCTTTAGAACTCAGTCTCGTTCTTTATTTGATTATGATAAAACTCGATCTATTTCTTTCTTTACAATTCATGCAATTTTCATGTAACACCAAATGATTATAAATATATTTTTAACGTCCTAAAACATTAACATACAAGGTATTTACACATACATGTATAATGATTTTTGTACATACATGTATGGGCATATATGAATTATTTTTATATGTACACATGTATAATAACATTGTACATACCTAATAATGTTACATGCGATGTCGTATATTGCATATATATATATATATATATATATATGTATTGGATCATTCAAAAGTTTTTTATAGCGAGAAGTGCGAGAAGTGAAGGTGTAAATTCATTAATCCCTAATTTCACTCCCTTTCTTATGTGTAGGTGCATATGTATGTGTGTAGGTATGTATATTGTATATGTGTATGTATGTTTGTATGTGTGTAGGTACATAGGTTTGAATGTGGCTCGGTACATTTATATAGGTATTGGACCATTTCAGAAGTTCTTTTACAGCGAGAAGTGCGAGAAGTGAAGGTGTAACTCCATTAATCCCTAATTTTCACTTCCTTTCTTATGTGTAGGTGTGTTGTGTATGTGCATATGTATGTGTGTAGGTACGTATGTTTGTATATTTGTACGTATCTTTGTATATGTGTAAGTATGTTTGTATGTATGTAGGTACATATGTTTGAATGTGTCTCGGTACATTTATATATTTGTAGGTAGGTTTGAGTGTGTAATTAAGACATAAATACAACCAACCTACATATATATATATGTAACATCATATGAAATGGAGTGAAATTATGTATTAATGGAGTTATACCTTCACTTCTCGCACTTCTCGCTGTAATATTACTTCTCACAAGATCCATCATATATATATATATATATATATATATATGTGGTAAGAATCCTAAGAGAACCCTTTGTAAATTGAGAACTTTGAGAACCATTTTGTACCACTAAAAACACCTTTAAAAAATATTTTAAAAAAATCATAAAACAAAAAATAATAAAAATTTTAAAAAAGTAAAAAAACCAAAATTCTTATATTTCATTCCGGTTTCATAAAAAAGAATAAAAAAAATAAAAAAACGTCGTATTATACACATATGTATAATTTTATATAATCTTTAGTTACGTAATATATACATATGTACAGTATCATTTATCTTAAATTATACACATGTGTACAAAAAAACATGTAAATGTACTTATATGTATGTATTATACATATGTGTATATAATTTAGCTAAACCGAGCTTTTTTTTAATGAACCGGGATGATAAAATAAGAATTTTGGTTTTTTACTTTTTTGATTTTTGTTTTTTTTTTATTTTTGGGTTCTTTGTGGTCTAAAATGGTTCTCATAGTTCTCAATTTCAAAAAAGTTCTCTCATGATCCTGATCATATATATATATATATATATGTATATATATGTGTGTGTGTAAATAATACGTATGTGTATAATAATAACATATATACTAATTTAATACAACTCAGAAAATGCAATATATTGTACATATATGTATAAATTATACATATATGTATAACAATAACATATATGAGAATTATAACATGTATGTACAATGTATTTATATGGATTATAGATACATGTTTAATGATATTGTACATTTGTACATATATGTATAATCACTTTGTTAATTGTATAACACATACCACATAGTTCTTTTTCCCTTTTAAGGAATTAGGCATATGTGATATATTAGTAACTTTGCAAGGGCATATATTGTATTTATAGTTTTGTATGGGCATATATGAAATTTTCAATATATGTAAGGGTATATATAAAATTGCCTACTAAAAAAACAACAAATCCTCTTCGTTATGTTGTGATTAGGGTGTTCGATCTTAAATCAGAAAGATAGATAAGCACTAATAAGTCAATTAATCGTAGGTTGAATGTGAACTGTAGCTCCATGCCATATTTTAATAACCTTAGGGGCTAAAACTTATATTCGAGTTTTCCGAGTTGACCCAAAACTCAAATCAAACCCAAGATCCAACCCAGATTATTTATGTTCGGGTTAGTCTATTTTTAGGTATGGGGTTTTCGGTTCAGTTAATCAGGGTCGGTTACGGTTTTTCTCGGGTCTGGTTTCGGGGTTCAGGTAAAAGTGACAACCCTAGCTGAAATATACATTAATTTCAAATAAGTCATCTTTTTAAACAACATGGTTTGGCCCGAATCTCATTCTGATTCGAACCAAATTAACCCATTTTGTATCAAGTCGTTCCGACCTTAATCTAGTTTTACACATGACCGGAGCTCGCCCCACTCGACCTGCTGTCGGTTCTAGCCGGTAATCACGTAACATGTTAATTTTTTAAAATAAAAAAGTATAGAAATACTATAATAAAATTAAGGAGAATAAAATTGTTGCTTTTATTGTGTAACTTATTTAAAAAAATGTTAACGTGCAAAAAAGATATGATCGTTAAAAGATTATGACAGTTTTTACGTCGGTCCAGACAAGATTGACAGAGTTTACGTCGGTCCATGGCAGATTCAAACCGACGCACTCGTAGGTTAACATTTCCGCATAGCCGATGGCCACCTTATCGCTCTTCTGACAGAATTACACAATCGCGAGGTAAGGAAATCACTAATTTAATTATTATTGCGATTGGCGTCCTGCCCTTATCATGTGTTTTTAAGTTTATCATTCAGTTATTTATTTATGATCTGTATAATGATCTTGTTCGTCCATTATAACTTTGTTTGTGATATATGCAGACAGACATTTATGAATTATGTGCCACTTTGATGAACTCTTAGGGCTCTTTAATCGTCAAATATGGTATAGGAAACTGTGAAATAAGATAGAGTTGATTATTATGAACCTTTACTACTTGCTATAAGCATGTATCCGTATAGATCATCGACTGTTACAATTATAATGGTTGTTTTGAATACACGTGTTTTGAGACTGCAGTTGAAAACATGTCTGTTGAGGAGGGATATCGCTGTTTTGTTGGTGGCTTGATCAAGTCAATGACTGATAGAGCTCTATTTGAGGTCTTCTTAAGGTTTGGCTATGTTCTTGACGCTGAGGTAACAAACATGCTTCATTGCTATTTTTCTACCAACTTTTTGTTATATTACAATATTTGTTTGTTTGTATCATTCTACACTTTGGTCGAATTATTTACAAGTTACATGTAATTTAATATTGATTTCAAGAGTTCATTTCTATTCTTTGTATGATTTAGGTTGTTTTAGACAAGGTCTCGGGGCTCTCGCTAGGATATGGTTTCGTAACTTTTGCTGGTAAGGATGCAATGAACAATGCTATTGCAGAAATGAACGGATATAACTTGGACGGGACTTACATCTCTGTAAGCAAAGCTCAACCTCAAGCCGGTCCAGGAAGGGACTACCGTCATAATGGTGGCAGTCAGTTAGATTTGCATTTACCTGGTAAGGAAATCACCAAGTTATTATATGTTTGCCACCTCTTTTATTTAATTCATATAACGTTAAATCTTGTGTCCGTGTTGATTGATCTGCGATTGGTGTCCTTATCATGTGTTTTTTAGTTGTTAATCATTGATGGATCATAATCGCCATATGTGTCAGATTGGATTTGACAATCAACTGTGTTTGTTTGTGATCTGTGCTTTTAGCCATCATAATTTGACTCACGTAGACAAACATTTATGAATTATGTGAGTGTTTTGAGAATATTAACCATTAATTTAGTGAATTTAGGGCTTTAACAATCAAATATGGTATAGGAAACTATGAAATAAGATAGAATTGATCTACTCTACTATAGCGCCATATGTATAACTATATTATGAGTTTAGTTTACCATGTGATATTTAACAGTTATAATGGTTGCTTCGTGTTTGGAAATTGGGGCTTTACAAATCAAACATGGTACAGGAAACTATGAAATGAGAAAGAATTGATGATTATGAATCTTTACTACTTACGATAAGCATGCATTAGCAGAGATCATCAACTTTTACAATTGTCTTCTTTTAACAATTATAAATAATGCTTGTTTTGAATACAAGTGTTTGGAAATTTGTATAATCAATTTTGTTAGTGTGAAAATATGGATATGGTCCATATGGAAAGTAAATTAGCACAACAGGACAATATATATACATGGTTCCGGACTTCGGTCAAACTTTAAAGAATGGTTTATCTCCACAATATATACAAAAAAGCTAGGGTTTGCATTGACAGGTCTGACTAATGTTCTATATGTTTTTTTTTTTTTTGCTTTTAATACTGCAGTTGCAAGCATGTCTGATCATGTGGGATACTGTTGTTTTGTTGGTGGCTTATCATGGTCAACAACTGATAAATCTCTATTTGAGGCCTTCGTAAGGTTTGGCTATGTTCTTGATGCAAAGGTAACAAACATATTTCATTGCTGTTTTTTAAGAATTTGCACCAACTGTTTGTTATGTAAGAATATTTGTTTTTAACTTGCCCGTGTAAAATGAGATCATGCCTTTGATCTCATCATTTCATGAAAGAAGGTTTATATTATCTTATCTTGCAAACCGTTTTTGAAAAAAACTATCCTTCACTATAAGCAATTGAATTTACGCATTCTTAAAAGAGTTTAGGATTTTTTTTACATCGATTAATAGACTTTTTATTTTATTTATTTATTTTGAGTATGGTTTATATTATTATAGACTGACACTTTGGTCGTATTGTTTACAAGTAATAGGATATTGATTTCAAGAGTTTATTTTTATTCTTTGTTATTTAGGTTGTGTTCGACAAGGTCTCTGGGCGCTCACGAGGATATGGATTCGTGACTTTTGTTCAAGTGCGAGCAATGAATGCTGCTATCGAAGAAATGAACGGATATAAGTTGGATGGGAGTTGCATTAGAGTAAGCAAAGCACAATCTCAAGCCAGTTCAAGAAGGAACTATGATGATCGTGGAAGTGACTGTTTCAGATGTGGCAAGCCCGGACATATCGCTAGAGAATGCTCAAGTAAAGGTGGAAATAAGGGCGATAGTTATGGTGGCAGTGGCAACCGGTATGGTGGAGGTTGGTATGGGGAACGTAGGTCGTCATAGTGGGTAGATGCAGTAGGGATGGTAGCGGCAGTGGAGGTTGCGGTTCTGAACGCGGTAATCAATAAAATGATCGGCTGAGTTGTGTGATTCGTTAATATAACCTTTTAAAGTTGTGTTATCAAGTTTTAACCCATATACTTTTACTAGCCTATGTTGTGGCATGGGATCGTGTTCGTGTTATACTTTGCAATCAAATGATACCTTATTGTATTTCGGACCTGCTACCTAATACCTACTTTGTTGGATTGGTTGTTATGAATGTAGGATATACTTTTGCATCATAAGTTGTATTGCTACTGGTGACGCACGATGATGATAAGTGTTTCAAAACAGGGCCAAATGTGATTCGGGTATACCTGTTATGACTTATGTCATATAGTTGGTCGTAACGATTGGTTATTATACAAATGTGACGATCATGCTATTGTGACGAGCACAATACTAAGGTCTGTTAATAAACTCAAAAGTTAAATAAACTTAGCCAATAAGGCAATAAAGTTCCACACAATCGTACATGTTAGGCTTTTGCTAGTAAAGCATATTTGTTTAAGTAAATCTTCCCAAATCATATAAAACTAGTTTTATATCCGTCCGGTGGACGGGTAGATTAATGTCATAATGTAACTAAGTAAATAAATAACCTCTTGCCATCAAATGGATCAAACTCCGATTGCACAAGCATGTTGACTGTACCAATTATTTGTATAACAACACATATAGGGCAAGTTATTTGAATAACAATTACAGAAACACTAAAAGACTTAAAACATAAAATATTTAAGAGACTGATTTCTTCTATAATTCCGAGCTTCATCAAAGATTCTCAAAGCTTAGAAAAAGTCAGTAGTTGCTCATGCCCATTGGCGTTCTTCCATGTGCATGTTGCCACTAGATGTGCACAAAATAACCGGTTCCGGACCCGACCCGGAACCGGTTCCTACCCGTACCCTACCCGCAGGTAGGACCATGTATACGATTTCTCCCCGGAGCCGTACCGGAACTGGAACCGACCCGGAACCAGTGGAACCCGAACCGAAAATACCCGGTCAAAACCCGAAAAAACCCCGGAGGGACCGGTCAAAACCCGGTCAAATACCCGACTATACCCGGAACCGGTTCCTACCCGAACCCGGTTTGACTTTTGTTGACCATACCCAGAACCAGTTCCTACCCGGTTCCGGGTTTAAAAAATACCCGATTTTGTGCACGTCTAGTTGCCACCAGCGCACGCACACATGTATGATACCCATGATCCTAGGATTATGCCCATTGCTGGTAAGTTAGAAGTGGCTCATGCATTGCTGGTAAGTTAGAAGTTGCTCATGCCCATTGATGGTAAGTCAGAAGTTGCTCATGCCCATTGCTGGTAAGTCCTTTTTGATACAGTTTCAGTAAAAAAGTTGTTACACACAATAATCGTAATGCTTTAAAACATACTAGGATAGTACCCGTGTTACACACGGGTAAAAATATTTGAAACGTCATATATATATATATACATATGTTTAAATTCAATTAAATGCAAATGTTTATATAATAAGATAATTTTACATGGATCCCCCACTTGTGGTCTAGTGGTAATAGGCTTAGGTTCTCCAATGGAGACTCAAGTTCGAACCCCCCTTGTGTCATATTTGGATGGATATTGATAATGAAGGATTTGAGCTAGGCCTTGTGCAAAGGTTGTCAGTTTGAACACTGAGCCCACCCGAGTTTTCGTCTCACTGTGTGTTACGCCAGAGAGTTCGCTTTTGTGGTGGCACAATGGCTGTCAAGTGGCAGTCGTCGGTATGGTTTCCCGGGGGAACGCCCAAGCCAAACTCTGAAGGCAGCGTGGGCTCGATTAAGACAACATAGTCTGGCCAGAGTGGGGCATCAGGGCTTTCCAAATTTGGAGAGTGCGGTAGCCTAAATACAAAGAATGTCGCCACACATAATACATTAGAAAAAAAAAATCAAACATTAATTGTAACATAAAAAATAAATAGTAAAAAGACAAACTTACATCCTCTAAGAAATGCTTAACAATGGATTGAGTCTAAAATTTGAATAACGCATATTAGTAAAAAAAAGTATAATAATAAATGTAAAATAAGTTAAAAAATACATATCAAACTAATCTTCTTCATAATAAGTTTTCAAGTATTACCTTATATACAACTTTTGTTGTTCCATTTGTATAAGCTTTGATTCTTTATTGAGTATGAATAATGTAATGTCTTCTTTACTCTTCGTTCTTGACAAATCAATAAAGTTGCTTATGTTAAAAAACTGGATCTCTTAAGCATAAGCCAACTATTGATAACGATTGTTCTTGACTTTTGTTGTTGGTCACTGCAAAACAAAGTATAATAGAAAACTATCTTCTCTATAGACTTAAAACGAAGTTTCTTATCTGATAGAGTAAGACTAATTTGATTAATTAAGGTGCGATATCCGATATTTGTACCATAAACAACTTTAGTTTAATTACACATCGGCCTAATATATGCGTCATAAACATTACCTTTTCAAATCCTATCTATAGTTCCAAATCCATAATATATCAGCATAGTATTTAGACTAACAATAGTTAATTTCTTATTGATTATAACATTACTCTTGCATGTTAATCATTCCATTTTTACAAAATCATAAATGATTTCCGTTTAGTTTTTAGTCAACTAACAAATGCATTTAAAATTAATATTGATAAATATGTTAATTAAAAACCATAATTTATATATTTATATATCTAAATGTCTTTCGTCTAAAGACAATGAATATACATAATTGTTATATACCCAAATGTACTTCATTTAAAGATGAACTGAATGTGTTCTTGACAACATTTACATCTTGATCACCAATAAAGTGTTGAACATTTGAGGCAGGAGTTGGCCATCACCCATTCTAGATATCTATTTAAACAACATTAAACATTAAGAACAATTTATATATTATGAAGCTAAACTATACAAAATAAAAAAATGTAAAAGTATTATAAACCTTTAGAATATAAGAACTTATAGACCAGAAAATCAGACATTGTAACCACATGATTAAGAGAGTCGCTTTTAGAAGACTGCAAATAAAAACTTTTTTCTAAGAATTGAAAAAATTAATTAATACAATTAAGTATAAAACTTAATATTTGAGCAACATTGATCCTTTTTTCAAGTTCTGAAGATGATTTCATCTTCAGTTAACTTGGATATTTCATAAACATTAAACGCAAACATCTTATCCAACAAATAGTTCAACAAAGCAGGGTTTCAACTAACTTAAAACCATTTAAAAATTCAAACTGATAAGAAGAATATTTGACAAAAAAAACACATATGGCCAGCAAACTTGTTATATTCTATTAGTATTTATAACTAGTTAAAAATAAATATAAGTAATACATCATATAGATCACCAAACAATTCAGTTATTATTTTGTTAATAAGATGCATTGCATCTCTGTCGAATAGTTAGAGCACGACACCGGTTCCATCTTGAACTCTTATCTCAATCTTGTACCTAAACAATGAATTATATAATAGATTTTTTTTGGGGTGTCAATCCTGACCCGACCTGAAACCCGACACGAAAAAATATTGGTTTTGGGTCGGCTGACAAGACCCAGGTCATCCTAAACCCGACACGTTTTAAAAAAGGTAAACCTGAGCCCAACCCGTTAAAAGTGGATTGATCTATTAACTCGTTTAACATTTTAGAGAAGTTAATAATTTAATTTTAGAGATAACTTGTTTTAAGACAACATTTGTTTAGATTTGTTACTAAAGTATCAAATAATCTAATTATAAGTCAATGTGTGTTTTAAATTTTTATATAACTTGAATAAAGTTAATACAATAATGATTACTCCTTGTTTTATCTACATTAGCAAAGTCAATGTGAGTTTTAAATTTTGTATAACTTGTTTTCTGCATTTAATGAATTGTTTTACATTTTAATGAATGTTAATTATGTGGAAACTGTATTTAAGAGAATTGTCTATGTTGAATCCAATGTGGACACTCTAGAATGGTACCATGTTGAAAAGTTGTGTTGCTTTAATAGTATAGTTAGATAACATATAATCAATATAACATAACACTAATATTAAAGCATCTCAGTTTAAGCTTTTTGTTATTTTCTTCTCTGTGTACTTTTGAATCTTAATTGCATACACTTCAACCAGCTCTTCCACTCATTATTTAGTGCCTTTAAGTTGAGGATCACAAAACATATTGAAGAAACACAAATCCGCCCCTTAGGTCTAATCGTTTAATCCAAGGGTTAGGGTTAAGTATTTTCCATGATGGGCTAGAATCTTTCTTGGCGCAGATGAGTATTTCCTGAAAAACAGAACACCATAAGCTCGTTACGAGAAATGGGGGGATTCTCTCGTAACCACCATCCGGCGTGAAAATCAGTACTTTATTGCATGATGGAAATATATATCGAGAGAGAGTTAGAATATTGGATTGCGGATCCTTTACCGTTTGGTTGTATTCTGGTATTTATAGCTGGAGAGAGAGAGAGAGAGAGAGAGAGAGAGAGAGAGAGAGAGAGAGTGGGCCAACTGCCTAGTCACGCTTTCCACCAATTATATTCCCTGTTCGTGTGATCTCGGGAGTTGGTGGGAATCGTGGCCTTTTAATATTGACGTATTGTACTAGGTTGTACCGTCCTTTATGTGTTGTCTATCCCCTATTGGTTGTGCGACATTCCCGATGCATATTCTTCCTTTTTGTCCCATGCTGGTAGAGATCTTGGCGTACCATTCCCGAGGTGTCAGGGAATATTTATTATATTCGGCCATGTTTATGGCGCCATGCTATCCGCCTGACGCTTGACCTCTTTATTCAGCGGGGCCATATAGTATATTAGGGTGGGTTTAGTACCCTACCCCTACAAGTCTCCCTAGTCCATAGCTGCCCTGTTTGAAGAAAAGGGGGGTAAGGGACTCATCTAGGGCTTTGGTTGGGTATTTAAGATTTTGGCTATCGTTAGTGTTCGTTTTAGTGGTTACCGAACTGTTCAACGTCAGAGCCTTTTTTGGCGAGAGGTAATTGATAACCATCCCATGGCGGAGCCATTTTGGCTGGTGGTTATTGAAAACCATCGCATGGCGGAGCCTATTTTGGTGCGTGGTTATTGAAAACCATCCCATGACAGAACCTCTTTTGCGGGAGGCATTTGATAACTATCCCATGGCGGAGCCATTTTGGCTGGTGGTTATTAAAAACTATCGCATGACAGAGCCTATTTTGGCGGGTTGTTATTGAAAACCATCCCATGGTGGAGCCTATTTTGGCGGGAGGTTATTGAAAACCATCCTATGGCGGAACCTATTTTGGCGGGTGCTTATTGAAAACCATCGCATGGCGGAGCCTATTTTGGCGAGTGGTTATTGAAAACCATCCCATGGCAGAGCCTATTTTGGCGGGTGGTTATTGAAAACCATCCCATGGCGGAGCCTATTCTAGCGGGTGGTTATTGAAAACCATCCCATGGCGGAGCCTATTCTGGCGGGTGGTTATTGAAAACCATTCCATGGCGGAGCCTATTTCAGGCAGGTGGTTATTGAAAACCATCCCATGGCGGAGCCTATTTTGGCGGGTGGTTATTGAAAACCATTCCATGACGGAGCTTATTCTGGCGGGTGGTTATTGAAAACCATCATTTTTTGCCAATACTTGTTCATTCATATGCTCTTATTGACGAGATGACGTGTTTTTTTGGCGGGAAGAGGTGAATTAAATGAATGTCAGTGAAACGACGGTTTGACATGACAGTTTGACGACCGTTACGTTTTGCAGTGTGATTTTTCGTCTGTGACAGGCGCGTGTGCGAGAATCCTGGTCACGCGCCCAACTGTAACAAATTTTCCTGCCATTTCTCTGGCGTGTCGCCTGATGATTAGGCCGCGTGTCTTCCTTCCCTTCTGTATCCTTCCTCAGCATTACTTGTGATGGGTATAAAAGGAGAGGCTGCAACTTATATTTCCCTATTCACCAAATTTCTTCTCCTTCATCTTTCTTCCTTTTCTTCCTTCATTGTTATAATTTCCTTTATGGTTGAGTCGTCTTAGTCCACCAAAGCAAAGAAGAATAACAGCATGGAGTTCGTTGGTTGTCGAATGTCCTCCGAGGACTTCGACAACATGGTCAAGGTTTACCTCCTTGGCCCTGAGTTTGAGCCCGAGTTGCCTGCTCCAGGCAAGACTGCTAGGCAGGCACCTACCGGCAAGATAGCCGTGCATATGGATTATTTCCTCCTGGGCAACTTTCGCTTGCCCATTACTCGGTTCTTGTTGGAGGTTTTGGATGAGTTTGGGTTGCACTTGTCCCAAATACATCCTCTCGTAATGGCTCGTCTTCGCCATTTTGAGTATTCTTGCAATTGCCTTGGCATAACGCTAACGGCTGATAAGATGGCGCGGCCTTTTATCAGTGACGTTACTCTTAGGGCTGGTATAACTTGTTTACCTGTTCTGGCGCCCAGGCCATTGCTCTTGATGCGCCGAAGAGCTTGCATGAGTGGAACAGTTTTTTCTTCTACATTACTGCGTGCGTGGTTCCCAATGTTATGCATTTTGGGAATGTGAAAGAGCTTCTGAAGCCTAAACCAGTCCCATATTCTGGGACGGACTGGTTTAATACTTTACAAGCCAGCCTTTCCCCACTTCGTCCATACCCTGAGCGCGCGCTGGTGCTGTTTGGGATGAGTCGCATATGGGACGATGCGACTAGGGTCCCGTTCATTCGGAACGGTGGTCAAGGTTTGTGACCTATTTATTTCCCATGTATTTCTTTCTATTTATTAGCTTTTCTTATGTGTTTGTTAATTACAAAGGTGGAGGATCCACTATTGCTTTTGCAACCTGTGCCTGAGGGTACCAAGATCCTGTTCCAGCGGGAGTTAGGTCCCCGTGAGGAGCTCATCCTTATGAGGACCGCTCCTAACTTTGTGTTTCCTCCTCCTATGGGGCAGTCACTACCACCACGGACGCTGCCACCTTCCAGCTCCGTTAACCCAAAAGAGGGTAAGCTTTTGATTTCTTTCGCATTCATTCATGCTGTTTCTAATAGCTCTTTCTATTTCAGGTAAATGGTCTCATATTGTGCGCTTTCCTAAATGCGGTGGGAAAGCTGCACAAGCTAGTGGTTGGAAGGCGGTTGCGCCTTCGAGAGTTTCCGCCGCGAGAGGCGCCGTGCATGATGATGATGATGTCATCCTTTTGTCCGACGTTCCGTTTTGACCTCCCATATCTTCTCTGATGACATTACTTGTGTCGTGTGGTTTTGGTGCTGGCGCACCTTTACTCCCAAACGCCTGCAGCCAGGCTACTGGAGGGCTCCCTTTGCCTTCAGTCTTTCAGCCTGGAACTGTCGTGGACACAAGTTTGCTCGCCGCTGTCCCAATTTCAACGGCGGGTGGCCTTGTGTTGCCTTCAGCCTCTCTGCCTGGAACCGTTGTGGATACGACGGTATCCTCTGTTCCGGCACCTCATTCCGTTGCTGCCCCTGGGGCGTTCACTGTCCCACACAACGTGGGTTTTTCTTTGGTGGACAGTGATGTGGAAGAAGAGACTCGTCTCTTCAAGAAGCCTCACTTTGGTGGGTTTTTGAAACTGAGTGGCCTGGTTAAGTCTCCAGGTAAGATGTATTATCTTTATTTTTCCTCAACGTCTGTTATTTTACTGTTTCTTTGTCTTCCAGGGTCTCTTAAGATGTCTTCCTCGGCGGAAGTTTCTACTGTGGTTTCCGCTGTCACCTTACCGTTGGTGACAAGCTCTCTTAGCTTGCCTATGAAGACAAGTGTTGGCAACTTGTTCGAGGCGATGCCTATGCTGCAAACGGTGAGTTTGCCTATGATGACGGGTGTGGTTGGCCTGTCTGAGGCCGAAACCATTGTGACGACTTTGCCCGTGGTGGAGGATTCTATTGCTCCATCTGCGGCTCAGACAACGGCGTCAACTTTTGAGCCGATGAAGACAAATGTTGACGAGTTTCCCAAGACTTTTGTTCTTGTTGGTGATGAGGCCGTTCAGCCGCCTCTTTATGATGTTGGGGCGGTTGTCAGCGGTAGATTTTATGATTATGGTGGTAGCAGTGGTGGCAGTGTGCCTGGGAGTGCAGATACGGATCCTCGCGACTCCATTGAGGCGAATCAGGCTTATTAGCCTAAGTGGAAAATCACCTGTTGAGTCAATTTTGAAGACCCTGCTACACGTTTAGAATTTTTGGACCATGTTTTTCCTCCTGGCGAGCGCGTTGCTCGCAAGTTTCAACCTCGGGATAGTTTGCGTCTGATGCCATTTGCCACTATGTCCAGTCTCTTTCTAGCCTCGCGAAGCTACTGCGTGACAACTGAGCTCGTCATGCGGAGAAAATAGAATCTTCAGCTGCTATGAGAGAGACGGAACAGCCTGTGAAGAACACCGAGGCGGTCGCTTGGAAGGCAGGTCGGGAGACAGCAGAGCACCGCCAGGCTCCGGCTGCTGTTGAAGCAGAGTTGTCAAAGGCTGAGGCAGATTTGGCGGAATTTGTCTGTGAGCGCGCTGAGCACTATGAGGAGTTCCAGGCTGCGTGCAGGAAGTCTAATGATGAAGTTGCTGACACGCGCAGCCGGGCTCATGCTGCTAAGGAGGCCGCCGCCAAACTCGAAGAACAAAACGTCATTCTACGTAAGCGGATTGAAAAATTAGAGGCGGAGGCATCATTGAAGAAGGCGGACGCGGGCAAGCTGGCTGATACACTTGCCACTTAAGAGAAGACCATCGAGTCTTTAACTGCTGGGTGTGTCGTCGCTGCCGCTGACCGCGATTGGTTGTTGAAATAAGCCATCCGCAAGGTATTTTGTATTAGTTTCGTTATATATGCCATTTGCCTCATACTAACTTGTTACTTTCCTTTTCCTTTATGTTTCCCAACGTATCATTACTAATGATTATATGACAAAATGCGCTGGACGTCTTGTTACTGTTGCGCAGCAATTGAGGCATAAGGCTGGTTTTCAGGAGGTTGTGACGCATTTGCGAGACAATCTTCCTTCTGAAGCCTACGTGCTTCAAGGCATTGATTTGGAGGCAGAGTATAAAGGCGCCGAGACTTAGTATGATGCTCTTTCGTTTCCCATCTTATCCGTTGTTTCCCAATACGCCAAGGAGAAGAATGGTGTGCAGTTACTGAGAGGGCTGTTGGAGCCAGGGCAAGCTGGTCCTTCTGCCAGTCATGACGTTTCTTGTCATGATACTGCTGTGGCTCAAGATCACACGGGGAAGAGATTAGATGACGTCGATTAGGTCTTCTTGCGTTGATATGCCTTATATAGTTGGTAGGAATGTAATTTTCTTTGGCGGATGTTGGTATCCGCTTTGTAAATCCTCTTTTTTTGTATATAAATAGAATGAAGTTTTTTGGAATTTTTACGTTGTCTTTTTTCACCGTTTGAAATTCGGAGTATCGTTTTCATTCATTTTCAATGGCCCCTGGCATGTTTTTACAAGGTGAAATCGATTTACATATAACACCTTCGCAGCTGCGCCGCGTTCCATGTTCTTGGAATCAGTGAGCCATCGAGTTGCATCAGCGCATAAGCGCCTTTTCCTAGGACCTCTTTTATTTGATAAGTCCCTTCCCATGTTGGTGCTAACTTTCCTTGCGCTTGGGCTTTTGATGCCTCGTTGTTGTGAAGGACGTAATCTCCTGCATTGAATTCACAAATTTTTACTCTTGCATCATAATATTTCTGGAGTTGGCGCTTGTAATTTTGTTCACGCATTGCTGCCAATTCTCTTCTTTCTTCCAGGAGCATTAAGTCAAGGCGCCTTTCGCTTTCATTGTCGGCTTGCAATAGGATTCTTGGCGATGGCACACCGACCTCTGCCGGGATCATTGCTTCCGTGCCATAAGTTAGGCTGAATGGTGTTTCCGCGTTGCTTGTGTTCTTTTGAGTGCAGATCGTCCAAAGAATGTGCGCGAGCTGATCGACCCAACCTGACCTATATCCCGCCAATCTTCTTTTAATTCCGCCAACGATGATGCGGTTGGCGCGTTCAACTTCACCGTTTCCTTGCGGATGGGCGACGAACGTGAATTTATGAGTTATGTTTAACTCTTTAAGCCATGCCTTGATGTGTTGGTCCGCGAATTGTGTCCCATTATCGCTGACCAAGTTCATGGGTAGTCCGAAATGGCATATGATGAATTCGCATATGACCTTCTTGATACTGGTTGTGTTTATCGCGACAACCGGTTTTGCTTCAATCCATTTGGTGAAGTAATCAATTGCTACGATCAAAAATTTCACTTGACCTGGCTTTTCGGGGAACGGCCCTGTTATATCGATTGCCCATTTCTGGAATGGCCAAGATGACGTCACTGGAATCATCGCATTTTTGGGGCGTAGAGTGTTTGGCGCATGGCGTTGGCATGCGTTGCACCGCCTTAATTCTTTCTCCGCATCAACGTGCATGCCTGGCCAATAATACCCCGTGTTCATTATTTTTTGTAGGTTCCCAGCCGGATCTACATGTGATATCGCGTTCTACGTAGGTGCGGAATCCCTACGTAAGACGTTACGAGTATAGAAAACAATACGAGCTAACACACGATACGATAATCAAACACACGTTGTATTCCAACCGTAAACACGTGATACTATGATCACTGAATACAAACTCTCTGACTCAAATACACGAATAAACTGAATTCTAATTGATAAGCCGTAAACAAAACAGCTTATATAGACACGACAACTTCGCCTGGCATGTTCAGGCGAAGTTGTCCCTAACTTCGCTTGTCTAACAAGTTCGCCCATATCAGCGAACTTGTTAGCAACTTCGCTTACATACAAAACTCAAATCTAACTAACACGATTACAGACACTCGACACTGAACTACTGACATCATGCACCAACAGACTCCCCCTTGGCAGTAGCTTCATCTCTTTAGCTTCAAACACGTGTCTTGTAATCTTCAATCTTCTATCTTCAAGCATGCACTCCTTCTCGAATACAAACCGATACTATTCTCTGATATTTCCTCGCTTCGTCTTTCCAAGCAGGAATATACAATATCTTCTTATCATTCAACACCTGCAAATCAGCTTGCGATAAGTTTACCAAGTGCATCGGATCATAAACTCTTAACACCTCTTGTTCATCCTCGTCTTCCATCACTGCCTCAGCTGTCTCACAATCTACATACCACCATTTCATGTCTTTAAGCACATCCTTGGGCATTAATTTCATCGGTACTTCTTTCAAACACCGGATCGGTTTATACTTCATAATCATCCAAGGCTTTCCATCAGCTCTTAAACCTCTATCCTTGTCTTCAACAAGTTTTCCCTTTTGTGGTTTCAACAGCTCAAATTTCTTCTCTTTTATACTCTCTTTCCACACAATCTTCCCAATGACTCTAGCCATATTATCGTCACTTCTGTTTATCAATCCCAATCTGGCTAAGTCTTTCACTTCACATTCTGGCAGTGTATTCAACGATCTCAACATCCTTCTAAAGTACTGAACACCGTCATACCTTTTAATCACGAAGAGCCTCAACTGCTCATCATATATCCAACATATAATCCCTTTCTTCGCTTCAGCATAACCTTTAATGTTGTAACTCTTCTAAAACATTGTAGGGACCACCGGTTTCTTCGTTTTGACGAACCACTGAGCATAGCGTTCTTTCCATCTAGGCTGCTCTTCCCATTCAGATTCATCACTTGCCATCTCTTTACTCATATATGCTTTCTCAACATCTGGAATGTCATGCTCAATATTTTCCTCAACTATCTCTCCCTCTTCAATCTCATTATCAATCACAATCTCTTCTCCAATCTTCTCTATCACATCACTCGGTAGTACATCATTATCACCAACCAAACCATCATCCATCTCCTCTACTTCCACTACCACCACATCATCACCACTAGCTGCAGTTGTCGACTCCCCCTGAGTTGTGGAAGTTCCAAGAGCTTGATCAGTTCTTGGCAACTCACCACCTGCACCTTTCGATGCATTGGGATCATCGTCTCTATCATTTCGTCTCTTGGTCCTCAACTCATCGCCTTTACAGCTCGTCTCCCCCTGAGATGCCAAGAACTCCTTGAAAGCATCTATGATTTTACCATGTTCTACCAGCAGGGACGACTGCATCTGATTCTCTGCAACTAGGCGCTGAATAGCCTGGGTCTGGATAAGATTAATCCTTGACTGCTCTGCCACGACCCGTTCAAGTGCTGCTATTCGTTCAGAGTTTGATAGGGTTGCATCGAAATCGAACCTCATATGTGATATATCTTGAGTGTATTGAGGAGGGATTTCTGATGTCACCGGGACCTCAGAAGTAGAAATAGATGTAACCGCAGGTGGTATCGTCACCGATAACCCTGCAGTGGCCACAACAGTCGACTCGATAAATTGTGCCACGACCTCCGATGGAGTAACAGTCGGAGGTGGCAATGAAACGATCTCAGGAGCCGAAAGTTGGAAAGTAGTGGGTGGGAGGCCAAATGTAGATGAGGTAGCCACCACGGGAACAACCGTAGCGCTTGGCCTTGTAACCTGTAGTGATGAGGGAACCATTGTCATACCGGATAGTGCTGGTGGAGTGAAACGTACCACCCTAGAGCTCTCACCGGCTCCCGATCCTGCACCTATCCGTTCCCTTCTTGACCTCCGGATCAACTGTTGTACCTCTTCTTCATAATCTGACTCGCTGTCATCATCAGTTCTCTTTCTCTTCCCATGTGTCCGTTCATGTGTAACCAAAATCCTTCTTGCCTCATCCGAACTAGCCACCGTAGCAGCTGTCCTAGTAACATTCACAGTCGACACCCTCTCAACCGAGACTTGCACATACTCTCCAGGGTCCACCCGTTCCATATCAAAAAATCCTTGACCGCCAAACTCTGCGTCAAGGTCAACGTTCTCCTCCGGTGACACAACAGGAGCAGCAGGTATAGCTTGAGGTGCTCCTGCCTGTTGTGGTGCCGGGTCCCTAAACTCGTCCCCACGAGCAGGCACATACCCCGGGTTGATCAAGTACCCAAAGAGTGGAGTATGCCGAGGACGGAGCTCAGGTTTGCTCCTCGCACTGGAGGATCTACATTGGGCGAAGATCCGTTTATTCACACTCTCAACGTATCGGATCGGACGGCGCTGAGGAAGCGTTGGAGCAACATGATTCAAGATCATTTGAAGAAATCTTGGATACATGATAAATCGCTCACGCGCCATCGCTCTTCTTTGACGATCAATCTCATAGAAGACCATCTGACTAAAGCTATATCGCTTGTTGTAAGTCAGAGCAGTCATCGCCGACTGCATGGTCGCACCCATGCCATCAGTGCCCGCCTTTCTCCCTGACATGCATACAATCATGACATGCATGAGAAAGCGCCACTGGTCAAGCAAAAATCCTTTCCTTCTCTGCGTATCCCCCAAGGGACCAGAGTATCCCATCCTCAAAAACGCTCCATCACGGAAAGGAGCTACAAACTCTGTCGGGTCATCCCTTGTCTCATTTCCAAACCGTAAAGCCGCCCGGATTTGTTCAGAAGAGAACTGAACAATCTGATTGTTGACTGTTGCGCGCATCACCGGGGGCTCGACTCTACAGTCGTATTCCACGGTCTGCCAAAAATCCTCAATGTTGGGCAAGGATATCGGCAGAGTTGTTGTAATCGCGTGGAATATCCGCGAGTGTAAAAGAAATGTGATGATTTCGCGGAAATCATCAACTCCGCTCGCCTCCGGGTCTAATGTTATATACATGTTGTGACCCGGGAAGAACTGTCTCTGGTTATCACCTCCGTCATCACCGCCTGCACCACCTGTTCCAGCTACAGCAGCCATATCTGCAACAAACAGCCTAAGTTAGATAAACGTCAAAGTGAATCACAAGTTCGCCTGTTACCATGAGCGAAGTTGTGATCTATTAAGTATAGGCGAAGTTAAAGGTGGGGCGAAATTGGGAACAACTTCGCTTCAACTTGAACTTCGTCTGATAACTGTTAAGTAAAATGGTCCAGGCGAAGTTAATGATAACTTCGCCTAACCACAACATCGCCTCCTAAACTGTTTCAAAATTAATTATTAGGCGAAGTTAGACCTAAGGCGAAGTTACGGATAACTTCGCCTAAACTGTAACTTCGCCGAATTCGAATCGGCAACAGTTAGGATAATCGAACGACGTGTAGATGATGATTTTGGAGATCGAGGACTCCGTAATACATGATTTTATGAAGTTTTAGACGTTCAAGTAAATTACTATCACGTAATAACAAGTTTGAAATCGGGTGTTTAAGGTTCGAAAGAACGAGGTCATGAATCGGGTCGAAACGACCGATGATTAACCTCAGTAGACAATGATAATATGATAATCGAACCCTACACACCTTGAATTTGATTAGAATCGAAGTAAGAAAAACAGATGATTGAGATCGATAAGTTCGCTAAGGTTTCGGAGTATAATTTCGCTGAGGTTGAAATAATGAAACTGTTTGACCTAAAAACTTCTTTATATAGGGTCAAAGTTAGTACAGGCGAAGTTATCGATAACTTCGCCTATTCCAGGCGAAGTTATGAACAAGTTCGCCGGTATTTACAAAACAAACCCCTATACTTTTAACAATTTTCAATAAAGTTTTAAAACATCCTTTAAAGCGTTAAATGATACGATCAAGACCAAGTATCCACGTATAAAATCATACAACTACATAAGTAACGAAAATTTGAAAAAATAAAGAACACGGGATCAAATTTCAGTCTTGACAGGGACTACCATGTTTTAGAAAAGATCCGAACAGGAATCATACTAATTACGTGACTGTCACATAGATCCGTGTTCAGCTGTATTATGACATAAAGAAACAGGTTGTAAGCAGGTAATATACTTAAAATGGTTTTCATCGTTTCTGTGATACGAGTTAGGTTCAATTAAGCTCAAAACTTAAGTGGGCAACAACTCAGAGATTATGATGCCTCCTATCTATTCTCAAAGCGTATTTGGCTTTCCCCAAGTCACCCCGAATTGACCTCGACCCGTAGTGTCTGATTAAGTAACAATTACTCTTCGATCTTAGACTCTGCTTCCCGTTCACCTTCTTGCGCCTTGATTGATAATCATTAACATTATGAACTCTAGAATACATTTTTTTAATCAAATATATACACAACTTCAAGTAGAAAACAACTGCAAGTCCCGAATCTGGATCACTGCAGTGTCTTGACACGCTATCTTCACGGGAATCAGAACACTCTCTGGCTCGTGTATGACTGGGTAATCGCTTTTCTGCCTATCATTCGGAAAGATATGTATGAAAACATGCACAACTCTTAAGGAGTTTCCACATAAAATCGAGTAGATTTAGTTAGTATCACTTCTACTTTTACGCACCATAAAAAGCTACCATGACATACAATGACTGTTCTAAAGTCTTTTAAGCCTAATAACTTCACTAGTTAGGCACACAGAATCAGTATATCTATCACTTTCCAAGGTTGGATCAATTTTCTGTTAACCATAGTAAAGGTACTTCTTACGAAGTAATAGACTTGAAGAATAATTTCATCTCCCGTAAAGAAAAAAAAATTAACTTCAATCGCCCCGACCAAATCAAAGTCTTCAGGGAAACGGCTATCCCGAAGATCCAATGGATCAGCTGGACCGACCACATACTAGTATGTGTCCTTCTAACTAAGTATGATCGACTAATTTTTCAGCGAAAGAAAAAAAACACATCATAAACCGCCCCGGTCACTTTCAGTTATCTGGTTAATGGCTATCCTTATATTCTACAAGTAGAAATGAGGACCAAACATATCCGAAGACATGTCCTTCAAACTGAGGCAACCGACATAATTCTAAGCGATAGTGACGTTTTTTTTTTTTTGTAATTCAAACACAAACATATGACATGGTTACTCGGGATTGATCATCCCATTCAGCTCAACAAGGTTTTGAAATCTTGTTTTGTCAAACGCTTTCGTGAACAAGTCAGCAAAATTATCTAACGTGTCAACCTTTTCGAGCACAATCAGTTTCTTCTCAGCACAATCCCGTATAAAATGATGACGAATGTCAATATGTTTAGTTTTACTGTGCTTTACGGGATTGTTAGTTACTGAGATAGCAGCAGTGTTATCAATGCAAATAGGAGTAAGTGAGAAATTCAGACCATAATCGCGCAACTGTTGTTGAATCCAAAGAACCTGGGAGCAGCAGTTGGATGCTGCCATGTATTCTGCTTCACAGGTTGAAATTGCGACTGAGGTCTGCTTCTTGCATTGCCACGACACTAGTCTGCCACCAAGAAACTGACATCCACCAGTCGTTGACTTCCGACTCTGATTGCACCCTCCATAATCAGAATCTGTGTACGCGACTAGCTCCAAGTCTCCTCCTCTCGAGTACCACAACCCCAGCTTCGGCTTGCCTTTGAGATACCGCAGTATCCTCTTCGCACCCTTCAAATGAGATTCTTTTGGGTTTGCCTGAAAGCGTGCACAAAGACAAACAGCAAACATTATATCAGGCCTATAAGCAGTTAAGTACATTAAAGAACCTATAATAGCCCGATATTGGGTTGGGTCCACGTCTGCATCGTTGTCTGAATTAGCACCCAATTTGTGATTGACGCAGACTGGAGTATCTTATGGAGTGTTGTCCTCCATCTTGAAACGTTTGAGAACATCATGGACATACTTCGTCTGATGAATGAACATCCCGTCTTTCTTCTGATCAACCTGCAATCCTAAAAAGAAAGTTAGTTCACCCATAGCGCTCATTTCAAATCTCTTCTTCATGATGGCCTCAAACTCCTGACACATGGCGACCTTTGATGCAACAAAGATAATGTCGTCCACATAGACTTGCACCAGTAGAAAGTCGCTTCCTTTTCTCTTGAAGAACAATGTGCTGTCAATCTTACCTCTTTCAAACTCATTCTCAAGCAAGTAATCGGATAACGTTGAGTACCAGGCACGAGGTGCCTGATGTAGTCCATACAGCGCTTTACTTAGCTTGTACACGTGATCGGGAAAGTCAGGGTCAGGAAAACCCGGAGGTTTCTCAACGTACACAACCTCATCGACATTACCATTTAGGAACGCACTCTTCACATCCAACTGAAAGACCTTCATCTCCTTATGAGCAGCAAATGCCAAAAACAAACGAATGGCTTCCAATCTTGCAACAGGAGCAAACACCTCATTGTAATCAATCCCCTCTTGCTGATTAAAGCCTTTAACAACCAGCCTCGCCTTGTTCCTGATAACAATCCCTTTCTCATTTCTCTTGCATTTGAAGACCCATTTTGTGCCAATCGCATGCACATTCCTTGGTTTTTCAACCAAATTCCATACTTCCATTTTCTTAAACTGAGCTAACTCTTCTTGCATGGCTTCGACCCACGAGCTGTCCTTAAGAGCCATTTGATAGTTCTTTGGTTCAATCTGGCTGATGAAGCAGGTGTACAAGCATTCGTTGATAATGCCCGTGTCTTTAATGCATGTGAAAACACAGGTGTGCTCATTCAAGCTTTTTCTTGTTTGTACACCGGCGGACAGATCACCTATCACGTTCTCCAAAGGATGATCTTTGTGAATTCTCGTAGTCGGAACCGAACTGACATTCAGATTATCTTCCAAGTTTGAAGATAGCTCATCAATGGGTGATTGATGTTGAGAGTGAAACGGATTGATGAATTCCTCTTCAGTAGAGGCAGCAGGGGTATTGACAGCATTTGACGAGGAAGGCTGACATTCATCATACTGTGGTCGTTGCACCAAAGTGTCTTCCTCATCGCATATCATCTTCGTAGCAATTCTTTTCTCAACTTCTGCAAAATCCAAATAAGGCATGTTAAAAGATTTAAAAAGTCTATCATAGTCGAAAACCCCAGCGGGTCCCGTGCTTGGTTTTGATGATTTGTAACTTGTGATATCAGTGTTACACACCACCTCAACCTTGCTGGTCGATGTATTAAAGACCCGTCTGTTGGGAGTCCCAACAACGTATCCGACTAAGATTCCTTCGTCGGCTACTTCACCAAATTTAGAATTGGTCTTTAATATCGAACACGGGGACCCGAATGGTTCAAGACCACTCAAGTTGGGCTTTCTCCCATGCATAAGTTCATAACAGGTTTTATTTAATCTTTTAACAGTTAACACTCTATTAAGGATATAACAGGCTGTTGCAACAGCTTCAGCCCAGAACACCACGGGAAGTTTCGAATCAGCCAGCATGGTTCTGGCTCCTTCAATTAAGGTTCTGTTCTTCCTCTCAGCCACTCCATTTTGTTGCGGTGTATACGGTGCGCTGTATTGGTGTTCTATCCCATTCTGTAAGCAGAAGATATCCATCTCATAGTTCTTGAACTCAGTTCCATTGTCACTCCTGATGAATTTAACCCGTTTCCCCATGATATTTTCAATCTTGGTAATCAAATTCTTTACCATCTGCACTGTTTCATCCTTTGACTTCAGGAAATATACCCAGGAATATCGAGAGAAATCATCAGTGATCACCAAGCAGTAAGATGTTCCTCCTAGACTTTTTACATTCACGGGACCGAAGAGATCCATGTGAAGTAATTCTAGGGTACTGACAATTGAATTGACCTTCTTGGTGAGATGGATTTCTTGTGTTGCTTTCCCTTTTTGCATGATAAGCATTTGTCTTCAAAGTTGAAATTCTTCAAGGGAACACCCAGCACAAGCCCATTTTTGACAAGGTAGTTCATTTTCCGAAGATGAATGTGCCCCATTCTCCTATGCCACAACTCGGACTCCGATTCAGTTGCTTTTGACAGAAGACACGATTCTTCTGTGGCCATCTCAGTAGACCTCATATCCATGATATACGTATTCTTCACTCTTGGAGCCTTCATAACAATCCAATTCTCTGGTATCTTGAAACCAGGATGCAACACAATCGCCTCATTCTTTGTAAAATGTACGGTGTACTCTTTGTCATAGATCTGCGAAACACTCAGCAGATTGTGCTTCAGTTCTTATACAAAATTTACTTTCTCCAAAGTCATCTTTCCATTCGACACCGTCCCTATTCCTGTAATCCTTCCACCGCTCTCTCCTGCGAAACTCACTCTTCCTCCTTGAACAGGTTTCAATTCGTGTAACAAATTCTTGTTACCTGTCATGTGCCGGGAACAACCGCTATCCACAACCCATTGATTGTTGGCAGCCCTGTTCAACTGTTCCTGCACGATTAAAGCAGATGATTAAAATCTGGGACCCAAGACCGATTGGTCTTGGGTCGATACATCCCGTACCTTGGCTGTCCAAAGTTAGTATCATAATAATTTCTGTGAGTCATAACAGGATACCTTTTTGTGGATTGTCTATGAGGCCATTCAAACCTTCGTGAATTAAAAGAATTATTACTTATGGTTTGGTTGTTAGCAGTGAAAAACTGAGATCTTTTTCTCTGAAAACCTGAATTAGACCGATTTCTGAATTTTGATGGGTTTTCAGTTTTAACATTTCCGTTAGTTCTATTCTCAGTTCTCGAAGGCCTCACATCTCTGAATATCTGCTTCAGAGGGCAATCAGCAACAAGGTGTCCTAATTGATTACATCTGAAACAACTTCTGTGTTCAACTTTCTTTTCCATAGTTGTTTTAGATGTTGAGGCTGTATTACTGCCCGTTTGTCTCACATAAGGTGGGACATACGGGTTTAGTGGAGACTTCTTTTCAGGTGTTTTCTTTTTCTCTCCACTTTTTGGTAACACTTCCTCTTGTTTTGTCTCACTCGACTTAGATGACTTGTCCGAGTTTGATGAGACAGGACTCGGAGCAGAAATCTTAACACTAGTAACAGGCTTACTTGTTTCGCCTTTACTAACTTCTGGTTCTTTAATCGTTACTTTAACCGGAAATGTCTGACCATAGTCAACATCGACAGATTTCTGATTACTAGGGTCATAAGTGTAATTATGATTGAAAGGTGGCGGAACTTCATGATAACCAATTCCTCCCTTTTTTGGGGAACCTTGATCACTAACTAGGTGATCAAGTATAGCGGAGGAATTTCTGAATTGCTCAAGTTTCCTGTTAAGTTCCACCACTTTCACCTGGTGATCAGCTATCTGTTTATCCCTTTCAGCTATTAGTTTGGTTTTCTCTTCTAGTACTTCATAGCTAAGATCAATCACTTGAATTTTTTCAGCAAGCTTTGCTTTAAGACTTTTAATATCTTTCTCACTAGCTTTAATTTTTACTTTGTAACTATTTTCTCTAGCTTTAGTGAAATGATGATCTTCTTTTAAAGTTTTAAATTGCGCATCCAAACTAACAAACTGATCAGTTATAGTTGTCAGTTGTTCAGACAGATGTTCACACTTAGTACAAGGGAGTTCGGTACTTACCTCGGAGAGCTGGTCTGCCACATCTGCCATGTAAGCTTCATTTTCGGCAGTTCCCTTCTCTCTATCTGCAGTTACGATGTTTGACAAATTGGCCTATTCAAATACTTCTTCAACATGCAGATTCCAGTTGTACTTCTCATTCTGTCTGGAAATCATGGCTCTATAGTCATTACCACTACCACTTTGCTGTGTAGATCTGTTTTGACTGCGTTCTACACGATCATTTTTGCACTCTTTTGCAAAGTGGCCATTCTGCTGACAGTTGTAACAGCGAACCTTCGATTTATCAAACCCTGGCCTCTCTCCGACAAACTTCCTGCCAGTCTTCTTCATGAACCTCTTAACCCTTCTGACAATCATAGCCATCTGCCACTGCAGATCCATCTCCTCCAGATCATCAGCATCGATCTGATCATAGTCTTCATCCAAAATTGCAGGATCAACAATCTTACCCTGAATGTAATTCTCATACGAAGCAATAAAAGATGCATAGAGAGCAAACTGCTGTTCAGCAGATTTAACACTCATGGGCATCTTCGAGTAGTTGTTGTTTGAAACACTTGGGGAAAAACTACTCTTGGTCGCTTGAGGTTGAGAAGCATTTGATCCTCCAGCTACAAAGCACACATCACCGTTCATGTTGAGAGATACATGTCATTCATGTGTTGAGCTAGCGCCTGACTCTCCCTTAGAGTAATAAGCAGATGATTCAGTTTTCGAACTTGATCCTGAGTTAACCTTTGCACCATACATACCCGGATCTTGAACCTGATCGGTAGGTGTCTCCTTTCGTACCATGTTCAGTTCAAACGTTCTTAGCTTGTTAACTGCTGTCTCCAGGTCAAAGTCAGCAAAGTCTTTGTCTTCTCTCATCAACACAGTATACATCTCCCATTTCGGTGGGAGAGCATCAAGAAGTTTTTCAACAATCTCATCTTCTTTGTAAACAATTGAATAGTTGCTGAGTTCAGTCATCAGATGATAATATCTAGTAATGATATCATCAAGTGATTCATTCTTCAGATACTTGAAGACCGAGAATTGGGTTTTTAGAAGTTTAATCTTCGATGCACGAATTCCCACATTGCCCTCAAACCGGTTTTCAAGTGCTTCCCAAAGCTCTCTGGCAGTTTTATACTTTCTGAAAGTGTGCAGAATCTCTTGTGGAAGAGCCATTGTAATTGCTGCATGAGCTTTGCTTTCGGCCTCATACATTTTCTTCTCTTCTTCTTCCATCTCTTTGTATTTCTTGATCTGATCACGACCCTCATACTCAGCAGTAGGTGGAATGTAACCATCTTGTATGCACACCCACATCTTAGCATCTTGGTACTTGACATATTGTTCAAAACGATCTTTCCACGCTACATAATCGGTTTTCTTAAGCATATTTGGTGCCTTTGTAGCCGAACCCGCTTCCACTTCCATCTTAACTAGTTCCGTAATGTTTATTGAAGACATCTTTCACGAAACCCAAAGAAATTCGAAAAATAAAAAATTTTATTTTAAACAGTACTGTAGGCGAAGTTGTGGATAACTTCGCTTAAGTCTGAACTTCGCTGATTCTGAACTTCGCTTCCTTTTTAAATTCGCCTGATTCGGCGAAGTTGAGGATAACTTCGCTTAAGGTAAGCGAACTTGTGAAGTAGGCGAAGTTGTGGGTAACTTCGCTTGAGATAAGCGAACTTGAGAAGGTAGGCGAAGTTGTGGATAACTTCGCTTAACCTTATGTCTTCGCTGAAACCCTACGAACAGTGACGGCAACTTCGCCTGATGAACACGATGAATATGCAGGTTTGATTTCTGGATTTTACGAGGTTTGTGAAGGTGTTATGGGTTGTTTATGATTGTAGGAGATGAGTATGACACAAAAACTCAGAAAACTCGTCCCGCGAATAGTCGAACGGAACGATTTCTACACCCGCGTGATAATCCCGAACCACACAATCGAGCAAAAGCTCTGATACCAATTGTAGGTTCCCAGCCGGATCTACACGAGATATCGCGTTCTACGTAGGTGCGGAATCCCTACGTAAGACGTTACGAGTATAGAAAACAATACGAGCTAACACACGATACGATAATCAAACACACGTTGTATTCCAACCGTAAATACGTGATACTATGATCACTGAATACAAACTCTCTGACTCAAATACACGAATAAACTGAATTCTAATTGATAAGCCGTAAACAAAACAACTTATATAGACACGACAACTTCGCCTGGCATGTTCAGGCGAAGTTGTCCCTAACTTCGCTTGTCTAACAAGTTCGCCCATATCAGCGAACTTGTTAGCAACTTCGCTTACATACAAAACTCAAATCTAACTAACACGATTATAGACACTCGACACTGAACTACTGACATCATGCACCAGCATTTTTGCTACCACCATTCTTGGGTCTGCGTGAACCCCACAAATACCTTCGTTTATTTTTCGTAACAGATAGTTTGTGTCTTTTGCATCTACGCATAGGAGGAGTGGCCCAATGTAAGATCGTCTATACAAAATACCATTTTGGAATGTGTAGTTAAACGCTTTGTGACGGATCTTCCTAGCTTCCGCTTTCTTGTCTGGTAAGATACCCGATGAAAAGTAGTTGATGATTGGGGTCATCCAACTGATGTACCCGCGGAGCATACATAAACTTCTCTTATGGTTGTGGAGGGGTTTGTTAGCACTTCGAGACGAACATCTTTGGAAAGGTGTTGGAAGCTGACCGATGCCAATTTGTTTAGAGCGTCTGCTTGTTTATTTTCGCTTCGTGTCACATGTTTTAGTTTGCATGTGATGAAGGTTCCCATTAGCGCCTTGGATTGCGCTAAATATGAGGCCATCTTATCATCTTTGCATCATGTGACCCTTCAATTTGGTTCGCCACAAACATTGAATCAACATGTGATTCTAAATGATTTGCTCCCAGCGTTTTGGCGATTCTCAACCCTGCCAACAATACTTCATATTCTTCCTCATTGTTCGTGCTTTTAAACTCCAAACGTATTGCATACGTGAAGTCTTGTCCTTCTGGATTGGTGATTTTCAACCCTGCGCTTGCGCCTTCATTGTTGGATGCCCCAACTGTGAACAACTTTCATGTTTTTTCTTTATGTTGTTTAGCTGGGGGTTCCATCTCCTTTTGGCATTCTTCCTCTTTTTCTAGAGGAACCTCTGCTATGAAATCTGCCAATATATGACATTTGATAGCAGGTCTGGGTTTGTATTCAATGGCGTATTCTCCCAATTCTATTGCCCACTTCGCTAATCGTCCAGATAATTCTGGCTTGGCTAATACATTCTGTACGCGATAGTTGGTGAGGACGTTCACTGGGTGTCCGTGAAAGAATCTCCTTAGTCGGCGCGTTGTTTGCACTAGCGACCTAACCAATTTTTCCAAAGTGGAGTATCTTGTCTCTGCGTTCGCCAATGTGCGACTAACATAGTAGATAGGCGCTTGAACGCCATCCCTTTCTACTAGCACAACCGTGCTGACTGCTTTGTCCGAAGCTGCTAGGAATATTAGTAGCGGTTTTCTAGTTTGTGGTGCTGTAAATGTTGGCAGTTCTGCTAAGCGCATCTTGATCTCTTGGAATGCTGTTTCGGCTTCAATTGTCCACCGAAACTGAGATTTTTTGAGACAGTTTCTCAGAGTTGAAACGAATGGAAAAGACCTGTCCGCATGGCTTAACAGAAATCTTTTGAGCGCGACCAACCGCCCATTCAGCGTTTGCACCTGTTTGATGGTTTTGGGGGAGGGCATTTTCATTACCGCTTCCATTTTTTTGGTTTAGCCTTGAATCCCCCATTAGTAACGATAACCCCCAAGAATTTTCCTTCCTCCATTCTGAAGGAACATTTACCTGGGTTAAGCTTCATGCTTATCCGCCGCAATGTCTTGAAGGTCTCTTCAATGTCTTTTAACATGGTTACTTTCGTATCGCTTTTAATACTAGGTCGTCCATATAGACTTCTAAATTTCTCCCAATTTGAGACTTGAAATCTCTATCCATCAAGCGTTGGTACATGGACCCTGCATTTTTTAGGCCAAATGGCATCATTTTGTAACAATACGTTCCATTAGTTGTTCGGAACGCCGTTTTTTCTTGATCTCCGGCCGCCATGTGGTTTTGGTGGTACCCTTTATATGCATCCAAGAAACACTTGTATTGGAAGGGGACGAGTGCAACGACTTTTAGGTCTATTTCCGGTAACGGGTAACAATCTTTAGGGCATGCTTTGTTGAGATCCTTGAAATCACTGCAAATTCTCCACTGGCCATTCGCTCTCGGTACCATTACCGGATTTGCAACCCATGTCTGGTATTGTATTTCCCGGATGATTCCCGCATCCATGAGTTGTTTTACTTGTTCATCACAGGCCTTCGCCTGTTCTGGCCCAGGCCCCATCTTCCGCCATTTTTGTACTATTGGCACAAAAGTTTGGTTCACTTTCAACTTGTGTTCCACCTTGGACCTCGGTACTCTTATCATGTCTGTTGGCGTCCATGCGAATACATCTATGTTGTTGACAAGTATCCTCTACAACGCCATTCGGGTGTGGTCAGAAATGGTGGATCCGATGGTCACATTTTGCTCTGGAAATTTCTTGTTGAGAACCCATTTTTTGACCTCTTTGGACTTGCTTGTCTTTAACATCTTTTGTGGTGGAGTTTTTACATTTTCCACATGACATTCTTTGTTGGCATAAATAATTTCCATCCCTGTAGGCATTGGCACTCCCAATATTCCATTGGCTGTTGATGGGTTGGCATTGAAATCCCCAATCGCCTCTCTTCCCAAGATTATATCATAGTGTGGGTGTGGGGTTTCCATGACCAGAAAGTCCACGTCTTCAGTTCTTGAGTGTATCCCATCACCGAGTGTAACCGGGAACGTAAACTGTCCCAATGCGTATTCAATACTTTGATTGAAACATGTTATTTGGGCGTTGACGGGGATCAGGCTGCGCCTGTCTTTCTCTTCCAATAAATCAAAACATTGGCGATACATGATATCGGGTGTGGCCCCGCATAAATAAAGAAGCGGGGCGTTCAATAATGTCCAAAGACTGCTGTAATTACTAATATCGCTTTTCGGTTTGCCCCCCCTTCCACTTTTGGGAAGATTACATGTTCTTCCTTCCAGGCGGCATATTCGGCCTGGTTGTGCTTTTTACTCGTAGCACCGCCTGAAATCATATTGGCGTGCAGGTCTTTGATTTTCTTTTCTGGCCTTCGCCATTGCGAATTTTGGTGGTGGTGGGGGGGGGGGGGGGCACCTTCCTATGCCTTTGATGCTCTTGACTAGGTGTTCCAATCTTCCATTTTTGACATACTCCTGGATGGCATCTTTTAAATTCGAACACTGATTAGTTGTGTGACCATGTTGTTCATGATAGTCACAGTAACTTTTCATGTCCGCATTTGACCCTGGATTGATTGGGGCGGGTTTCTTCAGTCGAATGCCTTCTGTATACATTACTTGCGTTGAACTTTTGTTCAGCGGGGTCCACCTTCCAGACGAATGAGATTGCGCCTTCTGTTTCATACGTTGTGTTTTCCTTTGGCCGAGTCTCGTGATTCAGCTTTGACCATGTAGAAGATACTTTTTTACCTTGCCGGGCTCTATTGATATCATTTCTTGCATCATTGCGTGCCAATTCTATACCTAACTTTTTTTTCTGTTAGCGCATACCTTTTTTCCACGGTCATGATGACGTCCCAGCTTTGAGGCATGCCATCTCTGCCTGTAAGGGTTCGGATGAGGTCATCACACCTTACATTTTGGCGAAAGGCTGTGTGCAGGAGTTCTTCGCCAACACCCCCAATATTCAACCCTTCTTGGTTGAATCTGGTGATGAAATCTTCTAGCGTTTTATTATCCTTTCTTGTGACGTTAAGGATCTCTGCTGGATCGCTGATGTGACGCTGCTGTTAACTGAAGTTCTTGGTAAATATTATAAATATCTCTTACACTTTTAAGTGTTTTGAGCTAGGTTTATACTGAATATTATTCTTAGTTGGCTCTAATATGAGTTTTTAAGGTTCTAAGAGATAATGAGCAAAAATTTAGTATGTTTACTAAACTAGAGACAGCGAGCTAGATATAGAATTCATTTTAAAACAAACTTGTCTAAAACTCTAAAAGGTAAATCAAGTCTTGATGTGAGATTTAATTAATTATTTAAATGAGTTTGAGAGTAAATGGAACGATGTTAAATATAACTTAATTAAATATATATGTTTGTTTAGACCCATAGAAGGAAGTTATTATTATTATTATTATTATTATTATTATTATTACTTGTGTTGAATAAAGTAATGCTAATATTAAATGTTCCTACAGTGAATGAGGATTCCAAGTTCAACAATTGGGTGTAAAAAGATAATTAAAGAATGTGTAACGTGGGTGTTAAAGAAAAACATACAGATGGTCTTTGAATTTGTAATTGGATTTGTGCCGTCGTTTTTTGGGTGGACAGGATATCAAAAGAGAGTTTATTATTATATAGGTTTTAAGGTTTTAATTGAAGTTGGCTGTTCTTTTTGTCTGCTGTGTACGAGAGGGAAACACAATAATTCAAGGAAAGACTATTATTATTATTTTCTTGAGAGAAGCGCACAACACAAGAAACAAACAGAGAAGGAAATGAGACTCTTTGGTTCATTAATTATTCAGTTTCGATCTTTTATCGTGTTTTCTTTATTACATACTTATTAGACATGTGTTTTGTTATTAAAACTGTTTTGTCTGTCAATATCATGAGTAGCTAAATATTTGAACTACCTAGATTTTGATGAATATTGACATTGTTTGACGGTTTATTTGGTTTTTATAAATTAAACAACGTATTACTTTTGAAAAGCTTTATCTATTTTGATATTGGATATGTAATTATTGTTTTTATATAATTTTTGCATGTGATTCTCCTTATTGCCTTGATTGATTGATTTTGTATCGTTTAGTTAGGGTTATTCGGTTAAGTCATAGACTTGGTGTTTTTGATCTGTTTATGGTTAGCGCGTCCATAGGAATCTTAAATGCGTTTAATTATTAAAATTCAATAGGTTAACCTTCCTTGCGATCGAGAGGTAATTGGGAGTCGGTTTGTCTCTCGTCTTTATTCGGTCAGGTTAGAATTGCGCGAGAGCGAGTTTTGGTCTTTTCCGGTTTAGTTTTGCGTGCAAATAAGTGTCTTAGATCAGTTTAGATTTTGTTATCCCTTTATCCCTAGAATTGGTAGTACCAATTTTAAGCAGGTTTTGTGTCGTTGAGTCCGAGAGGAGATGCGTCATTAGGGTACCTTAGTAATCTTTTTCCCGGTGCAGTTGGTGAGACCGAGAGGTGATCTAGCGAACTTTAATGAGCCTTGGTTGATTATTTTAAGATCCCGGTAGTGTAATTAGTTAATTCCGTTAGCCGTTGAACTATCAATAGGATTCTTGCCTAGGTAGTCGTTTCTCCATATTCGTTAAGAGCTCCGATAGTGCCGTTAAGTTTTTCAGTTAGTTTCGTTAAGTTAAGGTAAGTTAAGTTAGTTTTAAATGATTAGGATAAAAAATATAATATTTAGGCAGGACTAAGATTAGGGTTAATCATCTGAGCCGTTCTCACGTGTCTTTGTGTTCGACATCCGGACTTCCATTAGACTGTGCTGCTACGCGACCGGTACACTTGCCGTTTGTGTGAATCTTAGTTCGGATTTTTTGGTTTTATAAATTTAAGACTTAGTGTTGAATTGCGAGAATTATTTATTAATATTTATATATAGCTTTTCGCAAATTAAGTTTTTAGCGCCGTTGCCGGGAACACGGTTTGAGGCGAATAGAGAACGACCTGAGTTGGTGACTTGCCTTTTGTCTTTTTGTGTATATATTTAGTTTAAAGTATTTAATCTAAGTAGTTTAATTTAGTTTTATTTTATAATTATTTTATTGTATATTTTTTCCTGGTGCCCGTGATACGTTTTTTAGTGATCTTTACAAGAAAAATGTTCAGATTACAAGTTGGAGAACCACGGTGCAAAGTTTGTGGCAGAAATCACTGGGTGCATGATGCTTATGAGAGGAGAAATATAGAAATCGAGGCAAGAAAAGCTCAATGGGAATCACTTTTGGCAAAGCCTCCTCCATACCGATTTGCATATGATCAAATGAGGAACTTCTTAGGGTATATAGATTTCTCAGTGAATATATTAGAGTCTACCCCAGAATCGAAGGCAATAATGGATGACGTATTGTTTGCTATTAGAAATGATTTAGAATATATTCCACATTTGAATCCACCTTTGTTTGAAACCCTGAGTGAGATTGAAGATACCAGAATGGAGGAGCAGAGAGTAGAGGAGTATGTTCCCTCTTGGGAGGAAGAATTTAAGGATGAGTTTGGTGACGAGTTGGTGGATTTTACAGTGATGGATGATGGAGAGTTTGACCCACTTGGTGATTTGAAGTTGCTCGAAGATTTACTATATAACGAGCCAAGTGTGAGGGTCAAGAAGGAGCCTTGTGAGGAGAGCCATGAGGTGGTTGGTGATTCAGTGTTTCCACCATTGCACTTTGATTGTGAAAAACCAAAACACGAACCGTACTCAATCTCCATTCGGGATGTGCTAAGGTTTAAAAATTTGGCTAAAAGTATTAGAAGGAGGATTTTTGGGTAAAGAAATCGTAGTGTGATGAAGAGATTGACTTCCTCGTTTCACTTAATTGAACCATTTTTGGGGGAATTCAAGAGTTGGTTGGCCGAGTATAATTCATATGTTTGGGCCCATGAGAGCGGTGCAGTTGGTTTCGTCCCGACCAATTGTAAGAGGAGAGTGTTGAGGAGCACCGATGGGAAGAGGATCAAGGAGAAGCCTCCTGATTGAGGTTTTAGGAGCGAGTCCGGCTGAAGACTTTTCTGTAAACTTAGCGCTTACCAGGGAGGCAACCCGGTAGTATGTTTTTTTTTTTTTTTTTTTTGGGGTTCCTTGTTTTGTTTTGCTAGCCGTGTGCTTTCTGTTTTTGCTTCCAGGTTGCTCCAGGATTGCTTGTGGAAGTTTGATAAATACTGGTTTGATTTAAATGTGGGGAGGCTATTTTCTTATTGATTGCCGCTTTCGTTCGTAAGTGACATCTTGGTAGAAAGCACTGGAGTATGAGACTTTTGTTCGAATTGGATTGCATGGAACACGACTCATGAGGCATATCGTCATATTTACCAGGAGAGTCTGTTCCACTTTACTTATATTTGAATGTGTTTTAATTTTTGTCTTTTTCCTGTCTCATTGAGGACAATGTGACATTTAAGTGTGGGGATGAGAAACTGACGTTTTTAAATAAAAAAAATAAAAATAAAAAAAATTCAAAATTTTAAAATTATAATAATAACAAAAAATAATTTGAAAAAAAATGTCCCGGAATTTTAACGAATTTTTTTTTGCCAATAATGGAAAATGATAGAAAAATTTGAGATTAGTTTTTAAAACTACTATTATATATGAGATTAAATAAAAGATAACGCACTAAACTTGGGATGTGTCGGTAGGCCCAACTAGCTTTGATAGTCCTCTTTAGCAGATTTCATATATATAATAATTTGAAAAACGGTGAAACCGAATTTCGATGCTTATGGAGGATTACCATAATCTAAAAACTTTGAGATGCTATGACTTAGATGCACTCAAACCAGCACACCACCACATGTCCATCTTTTTACGAACTTAGAAATAGTTTTATACTTTAGGGTGATACAAAAAAAGAAAAAAAAAAGAAGAAGTATATTTTGAAAGTGTATTATGAAAAGTTGTTCCAAAAAGCAAATGATTATGAGAAAGTTATGTATTGTAAAGTGCCAAAGAAGCATCCTCAAATTTAGTAAAAGAGGCCAAAGATGCACATACTAGACGGGACTTAGAGTTTACGTGTTACCTTGGGGATAGTGACTCTGAGGATACACTATTGAGGCTCGAAAGTTCTTAGTCATTATATATCAAATTAGGAATTTATAGGACAAAGTCCAATAATATTTAGGAATAGCTCGTACGACCTCCACAGGACCATTCATCCATCAAATTTCACCGAGTGCATTTAATTAGTACCACCAACGAGTCCTTGGCTTATGGTGATTTGTCAAACCATTCTGCTTTGACTCTAGTTTTTCTAGCTCTCTTTGTCTGAGATGGGGTAGGTCTAGCCGTGGTTTTTTGAACTTAAAACACTTAATGCAATTGGGGGCTTGATATGCTAGTGGCTGGGTTTAAGTGGACAACAATATCGGCAATCGCAGTTTTTGCGTTTTTCTTTATTTAAAAGGTAACTTATATGTTTTGAATACTAGTCTTAAATTCTGATTCCATTGCAAATACTTTTTTAGGGACGAAAAATGTTTAAGTGTGGGGATATTTGATATGAGCCAAATTTATATATAAATATTATAAGTATCTCTTACACTTTTAAGTGTTTTGAGCTAAGTTTTTACTGAATATTATTCTTAGTTGGCTTTAATATGAGTTTTTAAGATTCTAAGAGATAATGAGCTAAAATTGAGTATGTTTACTAAACTAGAGACAACGAGCTAGATATAGAATTCATTTTAAAACAAACTTGTCTAAAACTCTAAAAGGTAAATCAAGTCTTGATGTAAGATTTAATTAATTATTTAAATGAGTTTGAGAGTAAATGGAACGATGTTAAAGATAACTTAATTAAATATATATGTTTGTTTAGACCCATAGAAGTTATGTTTATTATTATTATTATTATTATTATTATTGTTATTATTATTATTATTTTTACTTGTGTTGAATAAAGTAATGCTAATATTAAATGTTACTACAGTGAATGAGGATTCCAAGTTCAACAATTGGGTGTAAAAAAGATAATTAAAGAATGTGTTACGTGGGTTTTAAAGAAAAACATGCAGATGGACTTTGAATTTGTAATTGGATTTGGGCCGTCGTTTTTTGGGTGGACAAGGATATCAAAGAGAGTTTATTATTATATAGGTTTTATGGCTTTAATTGAAGTTAGCTGTTCTTTTTGTCTGCTGTGTATGAGAGGGAAACACAATAATTTAAGGCAAAGACTATTATTATTCTTTTCTTGAGAGCAGCGCACAACACAAGAAACAAACAGAGAAGGAAAAGAGACTCTTTGGTTCATTAATCATTCGGTTTCGATCTTTTATCGTGTTTTCTTTATTACATACTTATTAGACATGTGTTTTGTTACTAAAACTGTTTTGTTTGTCAATATCATGAGTAGCTATATTTAAACTACCTAGGTTTTGATGAATATTGACATTGTTTGACGGTTTATTTGGTTTTTATAAATTACACAACGTATTACTTTTGAAAAGCTTTATCTATTTTGATATTGGATATGTTAATTATTGTTTTTATATAATTTTTGCATGTGATTCTCCTTATTGCCTTGATTGATTGATTTTGTATCATTTAGTTAGGGTTATTCGATTAGGTCATAGACTTGGTGTTTTTGATCTGTTTATGGTTAGCGACCATAGGAATCTTAAATGCGTTTATTTATTAAAATTCAATAGGTTCACCTTCCTTGCGACCGAGAGGTAATAGGGAGTCGGTTTGTCTCGCGTCTTTATTCGGTCAGGTTAGAATTGCGCGAGAGCGAGTTTTGGTCTTGTCCGGTTTAGTTTTGCGTGCAAATAAGTGTCTTAGATCAGTTTAGATTTTGTTAATCCCTTTATCCCTAGAATTGCTAGTACCAATTTTAAGCGGGTTTTGTGACATTGATGTAACACCCCGGCCCCTTGCACCACCAATATTGTCCGCTCTGCCCACGAAGAGCTTATGGATTTGTTTTTGGTTGCCCAAAATGCGTTGGTGATTGAAGAGGCTGGACATTACTTATGAACCGGTGATCTCTCTTGTCCACAGCCGATGTGGGATAGCCTAAGAGTGGGACAATGTTGTGTTTGCCAAGGGTGTTACAGTTGAGTCCGAGAGGAGATGCGCCATTAGGGTACCTTAGTAATCTTTTTCCCGGTGCATTTATTCAGTTTTCTTAGATTTGTGAGGGTTAGTTGGTGAGACCGAGAGGTGATCTAGCGAACTTTAATGAGCCTTGGTTGATTATTTTAAGATCCCGGTGTCGTGTGATTAGTTAATTCCGTTAGCCGTTGAACTATCAATAGGATTCTTGCCTAGGTAGTCGTTTCTCCATATTCGTTAAGAGCTCCGTTAGTTCCGTTAAGTTTTTCAGTTAGTTTTGTTAAGTTAAGTTAGTTTTAAATGATTAAGATAAAAAATATAATATTTAGGCAGGACTAAGATTAGGGTTAATTATCTGAGCCTTTCTCATGTGTCTTTGTGTTCGACATCCGGACTTCCATTAGACTGTGCTGCTACGCGACTGGTACACTTGCCGTTTGTGTGAAGCTTAGTTAGGATTTTTTTGTTTTAAAAATTTAAGACTTAGTGTTGAATTGTGAGAATTAGTTATTAATATTTATATATAGCTTTTCGCACATCATCCCAGCTTTAAATTTGCCCTTCTAGCAGTCTTTCGAACCAAGCTCTTGCTGCCCAACTAGTGTTAGTGTGAATATGTGGCACCATAACGGCATGGTCCATCACGACACTAGTCCTACGACTATATATGTTTGTAAGTGATCACCCGGAATCGATAGGCCGTCTTACTGGCCTACCGTTGGCGGAATTTTTGGGTTTTCTAGTAGTTCCGCCTCAGCGATTCTTCTTATAAACGTTGATCTTCCGACGGATGTTGTTGGCCGGTATGGCTTGGAGAAGTCTTCATTTGCGCCTGGAGGGTATTTTATGAGTTTTTTGGTGGCTGCGTCTAGACCTTTCCAGCTTTCTTCATAGTTTGGATCGTCTAGGCGCGAGTCAACCACCTGCCGCGATCACTGTGGTTTGTCTTCCGCCCTGTTGTTTGGCCTGTTGCTTCGTGTTTTTCCAGTTGGCGTTTTTGCTCGAATTGGATTTGACTCCTCTTCTTCGCCATCATATTCTTCTTCCTCACCATTACTACTGGCTTCCCCGTCAAACAACGTTCTTGGCCAAATGACCGCCACCGTTCTTTGTTGTACTTTGGCCAGTTTTTGTTGTTCCTCTTCTAACCAGGCCATTATTTCTGGTGGCAGTGTCACTTGCGACCGTGGTCGTGTTTTTGCTTTTTCTGTAATGGTGGGTCGAAGGGTGGACGCATCAGCGATGCCTTCGCCACCACCCATTACGTCGAGAATTTATATGTTTCAAGAATGGAGTGATTATGGATTTATTGTTCTAGAAATATACACGGGTGACGCCAATGAAGAAACACAAATCCACCCCTTAGGTCTAATCGTTTAATCCAAGGGTTATGGTTAAGTATTTCCCACGATGGGTTAGAATCCTTCTTGGCGCAGATGAGTATTTTCTACAAAACAGAACACCGTAAACTCGTAACGAGGAATGGGGGGGGGGGGGATTCTCTCGTAACCACCCTCCGACGCGAGAATCAGTACTTTGTAGTATGATGGAAATATATCGAGAGAGAGTTAGAATATTGGATCGTGGATCCTTTACCGTTTGGAGGTATTCTGGTATTTATAGCCGGAGAGAGAGAGAGAGAGGGCCAACTGCCTTGTCAGACTTTTCACCAGTTATATTCCCCGTTCGTGTGATCTCGGGAGTTGGTGGGAATCGTGGCCTTTTAATATTGACGTATTGTACTAGGTTGTACCGTCCTTTATGTGTTGTGTGTCCCCTTATTGGTTGGGCGACATTCCCTATGTATATTCTTCCTTTTTGTCCCATGCTGGTAGAGAACTTGGCGCTACCATTCCCGAGGTGTCAGGGAATGTTTATTATATTCGGCCATGTTTATGGCGCCATGCTATTCGCCTGGCGCTTGGCCTCTTTATTCAGCGGGGCCATATGGTATATTAGGGTGGGTTTAGTACCCTACCCCTACAAATATAGTAAAGATTAGAGCATTATCATACATAAGAATATTTTTTAAATATAAGAATTCCATTAATTACAAAAAAAAAAGGTTAAAACAGATGATGAAGAATGTTTGCATGACAACCCAACCCGACATTTGCCATTGAAAAATGACAATTACAAACAGTTACCTCACATTGTTTCAAGATAATCTAGCAGTTTGTAAATAAGATAATTTGAGGGGATTTTATGCGTTAAGAGTATACTTTGTACTATTATCAACATTTAGCACTTTTCTATTTAACAAAACGTTTTTATTTTACTAGTAAGAGATTAAAACAAACCGGATCAATTAATTCATTTGGTTCCAAAACACAATATCTAATAAAAATGTAGCTTTAAAATCTTTACCTGCAGCTGTCCATCCGATGCAAAGTGCGACGACACATAGCTTCCTCAACACGAAGACATGTAATTATGGTTTTCACTACGGCATCAAGATCTGTAATAATGTATGCTCGAATCCTGTTATACACACAACAAAGAAACTGCAGTTTCTACTTAAGAGCATAATTGTGCAAAAAATAACTTTTGCAATGTGAACGTGATGCATACCGTACCCAGCTAGCTTATCTCGGATTTGAGTATTTATCCCAAATTTAGTACCTTAGATTCCCGGTTTCTAGCTGAATAAATTTTGTGTTCAAAGTGGCTGGTGTAAGCATTATCTACATGTAATTATTGTATACGATTTAGAGAAACATGGCTTTGTACCTTTAACCCACATCAACTCCAGCGAATTGTTAAATAAAGAAGTGAACTTTTATTTGGTAAACAGCTACTGGTGTGCGCGTGTGCGGGCACTCACCCCGGCCACAAAATCAACATATTAAATCTGGGTAGATGGAAAAATGTTAGATTGTCATTCCATACAAATATTATCCTATAATCAAATTAAGGACATTACAGAGAGGATTATATAACAATACCAGTGTAGGAAATCATAGTTGATGCGTGAATGAAATGGTGAAGTTGAAGATGAATGAACGATATCACAGATTGATGTGGGATGTTCACTGGTGCGTGGGACGATGGGTGAATGAAAAGGTGGGTTTTTTAGACAAAATTTATGATTGATGATAACATTAATTAACCGAAGAAGATGAAGATCCACTTATTATTATTTGTAACTAGTATTTCCACTCCCGCGCGTTGCCGGGGGGGGGGGGGGGGAGGGGATGTTGTGACAAACTTTTAGATTAGTTTACCGACGAATACAAAATAGTAAAAAGTAATTAACCATCACACTTTGTCACATAAAAAATCTTTAAAAGAGTAAATACAATAGTTTTGAGTCCTGGTGCAGATCATAGTCATAGACTTTAAGCTAACATATGCCCACTTGATTAACACCTTCCATACCTCTCAAGGCATCAAGCTTGCCAAGTATGAATCCAAGTATGACCCGACTATCCCTCAAAATTTTAAGTGTTGATCAAGAAACATGAGATTGCGTTCTTCATTTCCCACAACACTCAACTTGCAGGAGCAAAAATTTGGTTCACTCCTTGTAACCCAAGTTGTTAGCCAACGAACTGAAAAAGGATAAAAAGAAACATTAAATCAAAGTTAGCCAATTTGGTTCACACTCTGAGGTGGAGACCATAGAAAAGCTACTTACACAGGTTCTGAATCAGCACCATAAACCCATAAACATCTTAATTGCCAACCACACCTATCAATTTCTTTTGAATCTATCTGATCATATTATAACCAAAGAGTTAATTGCAGCTGAAAGCAATAAAATGCTACTTAGTTTTTTATATACCTAAATGAAAACGAACCTAGTAAGGGCTCTTAAATGCTTCGAAAGTTGAATACCAATTCTTGTTGATGGCCATTTAATTAATATTTGAGAATAATACTCTACGAGACGTCAACATTTGATAAAAGCATCAAAGCACACTCCTATTCTACATATATAAACCAAATTAGACACTAAAATTATATGTGAAGTGCTTTAGCCATTTGAAAAAAATAATAATAATGAAATGTTCTCTTTTGGTAATCCTCATCATTTATTCTTAGACTCAAATGCATCTATTGCAAATGTAAAGTAGACAAAAAATTACAACATGATATGGTATTTGCTACCTCTAGAGGAGCTAAATATAATTGAAATTTATAGTTGACTATTTATATTATTATTAGAACATGCAGAACACTGTAACCATGTTCAAGGAAGTCATAAATTGTAGAATAACAATAGTACCTTTGAAGGATTGCATGATCACACCCTACTTGAATCGATAAGCTGATTAATACAAAATAATTACCCATAAGCATTAAACCATATCAATATTATAAATGCGGTGGAAGAAAATAGTACCTACTTAATTCAATAGAACAATTACCCATATGCAACATGATTAAAGATCCAATAACAGCACATAGTCAACATTTTAGCGTCATCACAAATTCAAAAAAACTACAAAGCAATTCAGTATCGTCACATAGTCAACATTTTAGCGCCACCACAAATTCAAAAACTACAAAGCAATTCAGTATCATCGATAACTGAACCACCTAAAACATAGATGATCAAATTAGCAATATAATTTTACAAACTATAATTATTACAAATGTGAATAATACCTGAAAAAGCGTCTGATACTTGTGATTAGATCTAGCTATATACTTGTAGTCTCCACCTAAAGCAAGTTCACGAAACATTCAAATACAGATAGGTTTTTCAAACTTAACATTCTGGAACTACAAAGTGACCTGATCAATACAAATTATAATTGAGCTGTTCCAAGAGTAGTGCGTAAATCAAACCAAAGAAAACCCAATAAACAGAATCACAAATCGGCTCAGATACGTGATCATCATAGCTTTTATCAACTCAACCGAGTCACAATTATTTTCTACTTACTACTACCACCACCACCACCACCACCACCACCACCACCATAGACAGTTGTATAGCTGCCTACCGAAGTAGGTCGGAAAACATTTAAGAAGAAAACCACAACACACAACAAACACTACCACTCCACTGCCACCAAAGGTTCTAAATCGAACCTGGCAATGATAGACGATGGCCGACCTACCATTGCTCTTGGTCTCTCCGACGAACTCCACCACAACAACGGCAGCCGCCTAGGGTTCCCAAATGGAACCCAGCAGCGATAAATCTAACCGCTGAACCACCGCCATAGGATTCCTGAATTGAACCTAACAACGATGATTGAGGCGACAAGCACCCTGAATCGAACTGCTGCCACGTCAAAAGGACATAAATCCGATCTATCTCCCTACCAGACAACTGCAATCACCACACCACCGCCACCTAGTGTTTCAAAATCGAACCCGACGACAACAGCCGATGGCAACGATCATCGGTGTGAGAAAGAAAGAGCGCTAGAGAAACATAAACATTAACAGCCACCGCAACAGAGATTTTTGAAACCAAACCGGACTAGAAAAACCTCCACTGTCGTGTCACCACCTCCACCTAGGGTTTCGAAATCAAACCAGGCAACAACACACAACAACGATCACGATGGAGGAAAGAAGCAGGTAGAAATCGCGTCCATAACCATGAATCTACCATCGTCTAGGAGAGAGAGACTATAGGTAAGTTGAGAGAGTGACGACACACTACGTGAATATCGACCTTCGGCCACACATGTGGTCTGGGCGATTTGCCACACTTCGGCTTAAATGTGTGGCTAAAAGGTCTTTGGCCATGTGTGAAAACCTTCCAGAATGTTTTGGCCACACATATTATTCTTCATGTGACCATTCTATACCTACTCAGGTACTTTTCGCCACACTTGGAAAAAAACTGTGACAAAAACTAGTCACATTATAAAAACGTGTGGCGAAATGTGACCTACAGTCATAGTTTGTTTGATCTTTGATACATGTGACCAAAAACACATGCATTAGCCACAAACTGTGACATTTAACTAGCCACATGTTTTAATAGTGTGGCCAAATGTGACAAACGGCTACTGTATTGATAAGAGATGTGTCTAAAAGGTAAAAGATATAGCCACTTATATTACGTTGTGTGACCTAATGTCACATTTTCTAGCCACATTTTTAATAAAGTGGCGAAATATGGCGAACAACCATTGTATTTATTAGTAATGTGGCTAAAACGCTTAAAATATATGGCCACTTATACGAGGTTGTGTCACCAAAGAGTAGTTTACTTTTATTTTTCCTAAGTTTTTTATTGTCACGGATACATTTATTATGTGTGGCTATAAATGATAAATTGTCACACTTATATTTTTAAGTGTGTCCAAATGTAATTAATGTCCACTTATACGAGGTTGTGTGACCAAAGATATCTTACTTTTGCTTTTTATAAGTTTTTTATTGTCACGGATGCACTTATTATGTTTGGCTATAAGTGAGAAATTGTCACACTTAAATATTTTTAAGTGTGTCAAAATGTAATTAATGGCCACTTATACGAGGTTGTGTGACCAAAGAGTATCTTATTTTTATTTTTTATAAGTTTTATATTGTCACAGATACACTTATTATGTGTGGCTATAAGTGAGAAATGATCACACTTAAATATTTTTAAGTGTGTCCAAATGTAATTAATGACCACTTATACGAGGTTGTGTGACCAAAGAGTATGTTAGTTTTATTTTTTCTAAGTTTTTTATTGTCACAGATACACTTATTATGTGTGGCTATAAGTGATAAATGGTCACACTAAAATATGTTTAAGCGTGTCAAAAACGTAATTAACGGCCACACGTTGATTTGACGAGTGACGACGTCATCATTTCCTTTATAGTTTCTTGTGCCGCCAATTTCAATTTGTCAAGGAGATGTACCGCCGGATTCCGATGGTGTTTAAATACCAGTCACAATCACAATCACAATCCAAAAATCACAATCACAATCCATAATCACAATCCACAATCACAATCACAATCCACCTTTCTTCCGATTATAATTTCCGATAATGGCTTCAACATGGGTCGAACGTGCACCGCGTGGTCATGCCCCCATCTACCACGACCCCACATTTTTCACCATACGATTCCACTTTTCTTCCTGCGCTGTAAGGAGGAATCGAAGGGTGAGGTATGTGGACTATGTCCACCCTCACTCCTTCACGTACCAACAACTTAACCGAATGTTTAGGTGGCTTGGGTAAACGACTGCTAATTATTTCAGCATTGATATGGTAGTGCTGGGAATCGAGGTGGCGTTCATCGAGTTGAACGACTTGGAGCACTTCAAGGAGGTGTCCGTTTATGGGGCATTCCGTAGTCAGGTGAACTTTCGCCTCCAAAGGCTTAGGGACTCCATCTATACCTCGGATGGCATGTACGAGAGGATCATGCCCTCTCATACTCCAGAAGAGAATCCATATGTAGATTCGGATACAGAATCTACAGGGAGGTCTACGATCGATGTCGATGTAGATTCTGAGATGGAGTCGGATGCTAGAAGCTAGTTAGTTTTATGTAATTTGGTTTTCTATATTAATGTAAATGTTATTATTGTAAATGGTATTAATATGTTATGTGAATTGATTAATCATATTTAATTTTTTTAATACATAATCACTTATATTATGTGAATGTTATTATTGTAAATGTTATTATTAACTGTAAAGCGTGGAGCGTTTCCAAAGCTTGATATATATAACTGGTGGCTGAAATTTAATGACTGTTTTTTTTAATACATAATCACTTATATTATGTGAATGTTATTATTGTAAATGTTATTATTAACTGTAAAGCGTGGAGCATTTCCAAAGCGTGATATATATAACTGGTGGCTGAAATTAAGGACTGCAATAAACCAACTATAAAACAACAGACTTTAATGCCTGCAATAAAACTGTTGGCTGAAATTTATTAGGCTTTAATATATATATGTTATGTGAATTCCAAACTTGGCCAAGCAGAAAAAATCTAAGGTTTCCACAGATCTTAAACTTCCCAAAGATCTTAAATTTTGATAAAATCCCTTCCAAAACACAAAGTCATCACCAAATCTAAGGTTACTGGTGATGGCATTGAGTTTGGAAGAGGTTTTTCAAAACTGAATTTTATTTGTTCAAAGGCTTCTTCAAAGTCTAAGACCCACAGATGCTTTGGTCAAAGATATGAGTATGGAGGGTACAATTTTGGTATGCAGGTTAGTGAAAAGAAGGGCATAATGGTCTTTTTTTATAAAATAAGTTGATAATGTTTTGTAGAAAACCAGCTGTTAAAAAGTATGTCGAAACATAACCAAATAGAGGTTGTGCAAGAAACAAAACCATCAGACGAGAAATGATGACTGTCACCGATGGCCGGTTTGAGCGGTTTCGCGGTTTCCAACCGAACCATGAACACCCTAGACAACATGATGCATTTTTGGGCTTTCTTTGTATTAATGTAACTTTGATATAGCACGAGTCAGTTATGAGTGTAATGAATTTATTGATCTTACTATGATACACTACAAGTCAGTTGTGACTTTTATCGATGTAACATGATGTATGTTTGAACTTGACACCAATTGACCAAAATAGCCAGAAGATGAAATAAATTCAACAAACCGGCCTGTATAAGTAGTAATAGTATTAAAAACAACCAATATTTCTTTAGTTTGAATTAATAAGTACAAAGTAAAGAATAGTGATATCGTGTATCACAACTAAATTTAAACATTATTTACATCTAACTAGCCGAACGAACACAACTGCTGGGTCGACAACCCCGACATCGGTGTCAATCTCCATTATGAATAGTTGTAGGCTTTTTCCTGGGCCTCCAGTAATCATCCGGGGACTCATTACGAAGCAGTTGATTTGGTTGTACACGTGGCAATGTATTACCCTCATGAGGGAAAGTTACCGTACTAAATTCCTCACTGACCTCGTCATACGAATGCTATAATTCTTGGGTGGAGTCATGAGGACAACATGCTTTTTTCTATCCAGCTGATCTTGAACATAAAACACCTGGCATGCTTGCGAGGCCAATATGAATGGATTATCCTTGTGGCCAAATTTGTTTAGGTCGACCGACGCGCAACCAAGAATATCATGTTTGACATGTTTACGGTCAACCCATTGGCACATGAAGACCGGAATTCTTTTAGTATGATAATCTAGGACCCATATCTCTTGCAAAACCCCAAAATAAAAGTTTTGTCCATAGGTCACCACGTCTTTTTTGATGTGCATGTCATCCGCCTCTACACCAACCCCGCTGTTCTGGTAAACTCTACCATCATGAGATTTTGTACGGAATTCAAAACCGTTGATGTCGTATGAGTCGTATTTATAAACGTTGCGGTGTGCTCCGTGTGCAATCCACTTTACAGTTTCCGATACAGAACTTGGGGAGCCCGCTAGCTCTCTTTCAACTTGAATTTCATTACAAGGATTAGATTCTTCACCTACATTGCAAAAACTATAAAAGAATTTTAAAAATTATAGAAGACTTAATAAATTGATCTACCTTGTCGCGTAACCAGTCACCAAACTTTAAAGTATGCTCCTTCTCCAGCAATGCTTGTCGTTTACCAGACATTTGGTTTTTCAAAGAGGTCTTGTGTTGTCTGCAAGTAGGAGTATAATATATTGTGAATTAATATGTATATATATATATGGGTGCAGTTACTGTACGCTAATGCCTTAACGTACGGTATATTCTGATTCAATATATGGGTTCGTTTGCAGAGCGTTTAAGTTTTCTATATACAGTAACTGCACCCTATATATATATATATATATATATATATATATATATATATATATATAATTTAGAGTATATATGTTAGTATTACTTACTCGATATACGGCGCTATTTCAGGCGTATTCTGCAGAACATAGAAATGTGCTCTCTTGAAGAGATCAGGAGAAACTTCAACTGATTTAGCGCTTGTGACAGGAATTGTCTCCCCATTTTCATCATGCTTATCATGTGGAATACCAACAGTACTCTTGATGTTTTTTTGGTATTCTCTCAGAAACTCTATTGTTTCTTCCGCAATGTTCTCCTCAGCAATGCACCCTTCTGGATAAGTTTTGTTTCGCACATGCCCTTTGATAACCTTCATACAACTTTCAAAGGGATACATCCAATGAAAGCATGGTGGCCCACATAATTTTATCTCTCTTACAAGGTGCACGGTTAAGTGAACCATGACATCAAAAAATGATGGCGGAAAGTACTTCTTCAGCAGGCAAAGTTTAACTATTTGCTCTTCCTGCATCTTATCAAGCTCTTCTACAATGATTTCTTTGCTACAAATTGACTTGAAAAAAAAACAAATCCTGATTATAGCATTTCTCATTGGTTCTGGCATGACGGGCCGCATTGCAAGGGGCAGAAACTGTTGCATAAGCATGTGATAATCATGTGATTTAAAGCCTTGTAGCTTCCTTTCTTTAAGATTCACCAAACTAGAGAAGTTAGAACAATACCCTAGTGGAGCCTTCAGTTTATACAGTGTTTCAAGAAACATGTCTTTTTCTTGCGCTGGTAATGTGAAGCATGCTGTAGGCAGTTCCGTATTGTTGCCTTTTGCTTTCGGTTGCAACTTTTTTTTAATCCCTAAAAACTCCAAATCCTTTCTAGCTGCCAATCCGTCTTTTGTCCTACCGGGAATGTTCAGCAACGTCCCGACAATACTTTCTGCCACATTCTTTTCAACATGCATCAAATCAATACAATGTTGGACAGGTAAATACTTCCAATAGCTGAGCCGTTGGTACCATATGTTGAACTTCTTCCAATAGCCATCCCTTTTCCTCTTACTCCCACTTAGGGATTTAGATCCCTTTCCCCATTCATTGTTAATGTTTTTGACCTCGTCGTATATCTCTTCCCCTGTCATAGGCTCTTTAGCGGTTCTCATCTCCTCTTTTTAGTTGAATGTCTTTGTTTGTTTACGGAAAGGGTGGTCATGTGATAAATACCTTCTGTCGTCAGCATAACTCTGCTTCTTTGTGTGATAAAGTCGAACACACTGAGGGTCACCCCGACACACCACAAAACCTTTGAATCCACTGTAAGGGCAACCACATAGTGTACATAGAGCAGGGTAATCATTAATCATCCATAACACAACTGCACGTAGTGTAAACATTTATTGTTTATATGCATCATATGTTGGCTCCCCGAACTCAAATAAAGATGCTAGATCGTCAATTAAAGGCTGTAAAAACACATCAATATTGTTTCCTGGCACTCCGAATATTAATAAGGAAAGCATGATGAATTTTCTTTTCATACACATCCAAGGTGGAAGGTTGTAAATGACTGCTAAAACAGGCCAGACACTGTGGTTTCTGTTGCCTCTATGTACGTCGACCCCATCAGTGCAAATCCCTAGACGAAGATTTCTTGGATCGCTTCCGATGGTATCGGAGTACCTGTCATCTATGGCTTTCCATGCTGGTGAATCTGATGGGTGGCGTAAAACACCGGGTTTATTGGTACTCGTGGCGTGCCATGTTAAATTATCTACTGTGGTCTTTGATTGAAAGAGGCGCTTGAATCGTGGAATAATGGGAAAGTACCACAGTACCTTAGCGGGCGTGTTTATGTAAGTTTTGTTAGTCTTCTCATTCACCTTCCACCTTGACTTGTTACAAACTTGACATGCTTCCAAATCATTGTAATCCTTATAGAAAATAATGCAGTCATTGATACACACATGTATCTTTTCGTATCCTGAGCCCATTGCCTTCATCATCCTTTTGCCCTCATACATATTATTTACCATTTCGTTATCTGCAGGTAGCATCTTTTTCAACAATTTCAGAAGTTCATCAACGAACTTATGAGATACCCCGTGCTTGCTCTTCAAGTTGAGTAGTTGTACTAATGCAGACAACTTGGTGAAGTCAAGACATCCTTTATATAGGGGCTTCTCAGCGTCAACAAGTAGTTGTAGAAACTGCTGATACTTCTGTCGCCTTTGAAATTGTCTTTTGTAGCATTTACCATTTCTACAGTTTCACTGACATCTGTTGGAATGTTGGTGTCAACAAACCCAGTATTATTTTCATAATTAGTTGGAATGCAGGTGTAGGCAAACCCAGTATTATTAACATTAGTTGGAATGTTGGTGTCGTTTTCTTCATGTTTTATTCAAGTAGTATAACTCTTATCAATTCCAAACCTGTACAGGTCATGTTCTACATCGTCTACACTAAGAGATACGTGGTTCACACACCGAACACATGGACATGAAATAGAAATTGGTGGTGATGTCTCCTTGCAATTACGAACTGCAAAATGTAGAAATGCCTTAACACCATCTTTATGTGCTTTACTGCACCTGTCGCCTACTGACATCCAAGATTTATCCATCTTCCAAGAATTTTTTTATTAACTGTGTCATCAACGATATATATATATATATATATATATATATACACACACACTAATTAACGCCAATAAATGTAATCGACTAATTAAAAGCAAAAATATTTGGTACTCACCTGAGATTAATGAAGCTGTTTGGTAGGATTGATATTGATGAGAGTTCAATAAATACACTAACAGATCATTTATTAGGGTTTGGTGAAATTTTATTTGGTTCAATAAATACTAATTGATTTGGGAGTCTTCCAGAAGATAACTCGACTAATTGGCGGGTAAAAATGAAAATTTTAAAATTCTAAATTTCATTATATAAATATTAGAAGAGGTTCTATTACGTTCTCAGGGTGTAGCTCAAACGGTTGAGGTGCTTGTGATTAAACATATATTGCAAATACCGCGGGTTCGAAACTCTGGAGGGAACATATTTTTATTAATTTTTTATAATAACCTCTTTTTAATGAAATAAATACACTGTGATTTTGAATACACTCAAACTAAACTACTCATTAAAAGGCCTTTAAATCCGTTAAGAAACATAAAAATACCTCATAATAGCTGGTCTAAAATCATAACAAAGTTTCTTAGCTTTAAATTACAAAATTAATTAAAAGCCCTAAAAACAACAAGAAGCAAATAAAATACAATATCTTCACTTTTTTTTCTGATTCAATCAGTGAAGCTACACTCCTTGCAAGTTGATCCTCTAATGACTTATTTGCCCTTATCAAAATAGGAATTATGTCTGTACATCTTGTGCACACATCAGATCATGTGGACGAAACACAATCAGACCAGGTAAAGAAATCACATTTTTTACCCTAAGTAAAAAATATAGAGTTTAGGGTCAACAATTGTAGATGAATTCCAACTTTATTTGCATTTCACTAACCTGAGATGCACAATTGTAGAACCTCCGACCTGGATTTTTGGTGGTCCTTGATGTTCTTAGAATGGCTTCTTGACCACAAAAACAATAAACCTGAGATCAGTTGTTACTGGATGTTGTGGTCCGTGATGAGGTTTATTCCATGGTGAAAAAGGAGTTTTTATTGAAAAAAACTAGATATATAGGTATATATATATAGGAGGGTTTAGAAAGGAGTTGTTGTACACATGCGTGTTACTAGCGTTTTAGGATATTTATATATGTCTTTGTACAGTAGCGTGTTGCAAGCGTAATAGACTCTTTTGAAAAAATATATAATATATTTTAAGCTAATTGATTACACGCGTTTTTAACAAAGAAAGATGAGAACCATTAATCCATATTTACCATTCATCAAAAGATGCATCACATTAAGTACCATTAATTACAATCCATAAAACATGTTAAGAAAGCATTTTAAGATAATCCATATTTACCATTCATCAAAAGATGCCATACAAAAAGTACCATTAATTACAATACATCACAAAAAAACCAAGACCATCAAAGCTAACATCACCATCACTCCGTCTTGTCCACAGTCTCCGCCCCCATCTCCTTAAAACTCATGTTGGTTGACACTGTAGTTATGGTGTCAACCAGGGTCTCACACACTGAGTCGTAGCATTCAGACTGTTGTTTCTGATAATCAGCAACCATTGCTCGAAAATCATTGTCGTCTTCAAACAACATTATTTTATAGGAGTCGAAGGTCTTTGTTTTTTCGAATGCGAGTCTAGCCCTAATCGCTTCGACTGTCTTCAACAAAGTGTCGTCTTTCTCTTTCTCAAGATCCATCGTTATTTTCACCATGTTCTTCACGGTTTTGTCAGAAGAATACATTTTTATTATCTTTCTGAAACTATTAGTGTGATTGAGTAACCAGTAAGTTATTAAGTTTGATTTGTAGTAAGATATAGTAAGATCTAGTATGATATACCTTAACTTTAATGTAGGCTATCATTACCATAGTATTTTTCCCGGCATTTTTGACAGGTGAGTATAATTGTGATCAATTAATTCTGACAGGTGATATAAATGCAAGTAATCTCTAGATTATACAAAAACACATGAGACAAGTTTGTGCATTTCACAAGCATGGGACACCCTTTTGTTTTTTTATTACAGAGTTACTATTCGTCCGGTTGCATTTCCCAAGCGTGGGACACCCTTTTGTTTTTTTATTACAGAGTTACTATTCGTCCGGTTGCGTTTCCCAAGCGTGGGACACCTTTTTGTTTTGTCTAGTTATATATACCTACACCACATTTGTGAAACTCATATACCTACATAATTTTAAATTATTATTTTTAGTTAAATGGATTGGTCGTCATCATCATCATCATCATCATCATCCAGATCCTACAAGGCTGCCCTTAGAAGGCATATTGAGGCTCAAATCGAGATAGATAAAGCTTGTCGGGAAACTCTTACTGAAGAATTTGTAAAGACTAGCAACAGCTTGGATGCCAAGGATGCCATTGCAAAAGTTCTTACTTGAATGCCCGCTAGTACTATCCGAGATCTTGCTGTTTTGTTTATGGTTGATGTAGGACAGAGAGAGCTTGACGAGTTAAAACTTTTGGGCAAGGCAATTCTTGAACTGAATTGCTCAATGGAATTGAAGTTGAAGTTTCTTATGTCACTCAGAGATTAGTATGTGATGGTGTTTCATGAGTGTTTATGATGTAGTGATGGTGTGTTTTTATGTATGTCACCCAGAGATTAGTAGTAATAAAATTTGTATGTTTGTGATGGTGTGTTTTGGTAATAATAAAATTTTTATGTTTGTGTTAAAACATTGATTCAACATGTAACTATTATCTTAAAGTGCATTACAAATTGTTAACAGAAGACTAGAGATCTCCATAACAAGTATCTTAAAGTACATAGCAGTCAGTTTTGAAATCATTCAAATTTTTTGTTGCCTTTTCTTAAGTTCAGCAATCAACTATTCTCCAGTTAAACGAGTGTCGTCATTTTCATGGAATAGCAGTGCTTTCTTGATAAGAGTATTTCTGTGTTGGTTTATATCCGAGAGGAAGATTTTGCATAAATACTTTGTCCTCAACCATTTTAGTTGTCTTTGTTGTTTATGGCCTTCCTTTTTGAAATTACACCCCTATGGTCTCTTCCCATGATATGTATCCAAGTGTCTCATAGCAAAAATACCACAATCTATTCCATTATTTCTTGTTCTCCATGTCATCTTCAATCTATTGATTGTTGCTACTTGGATTTGCTGAGTAATGGGGTGTTTGATTGTTTTAAGATACATGCAAAAGACGTTTCTCTAAACAAAATAGAAAGTAATTTAAGTATTTTAAATTTAAGCAATTTAAGTATTTTAAATTTAAGCAATTTAAGTATGTTTTTTGGGTTAAAGGTATATATGTTTACCAATATATCAGGAGTCTTTCCGTATGTTTCTTCCAAATTCTCTCTAATTGCTTTTGATTTGTCTTCTAAGCTTTTAAACTTTTCATTAGCTGGTATTTCTTGATTTGCACTGTTGTCAAGTAATTCTATCACTCATGTTTGAAGATTGAAGGTAACCACAAAGAAATGATCGTTTTGTAGAATTGGCACGAGCACTATAGAAACCTCCTTGAGTGATAGAATTCCACTCTTTGCCATATCTATTTCGATGTTGTCTTTCAACACATCCAGTCTTTCTTTGTCTGTGAAACCCTTTGACTCAGCATAATGGTCACTTGTTTGTATAATAATTAAAATGCAGATGATTAAAGCGTATATTGTGAGTTTCTAATAGTACAAACAAAATAGATTAATTTGTACCAGCACAGTGCTTGAAGCAAAGAATCTGAATGGTGATGCTACAGATTTTTTCTTTTCTTCATAGTTCATTACTTCACTGAATGCATCCATTGCATTGGTGGCTATATAAATGCCAGGACAGAAGCTTTCAAAGACCACCTTGAACGAGTCTGTGTGAGTGGACTTGTAGACCTCCTCCCAAATGTCTTCAATACAAAAAAATATATACTCTGAAATTATTTCTTCATCTACTGTGACACTTGCGGATACGTCAACCTCTCTCAGAAGATATGGAGAGTTCAGTGTAATGAGGCTATCACTTGTTGACAATCCGGTGTCAACTGTTAAACATAAAACAACTCACATTAAATTTGACTGAAAATAATTGTAACTATAATTAAGCACCTTCAACCCCTTTTGATTATTATTTATAATTAAATACCTTCTTTTGCCCACGCAACCACTGTATTAACAACTTCATCAATATCTGCGCACGAGACATTGTTTTCTTGACATGCATCACCTACATCATATTTTACGACAGCCAAAGATGTAATATGTTCAACTGTGATTATAATTAAGCTGGTATATAATTAAGCTGGTACATATATGATATACCTTTTTGAGCAGCCACTAGACCACCAACACCAACATCTTAATCAACTGCATCACACAGATGTAATAAGTTCAAAATAGCATAAGTATTTTAAGAGCGTTTTAATTATACTAATAATTAATTTAGCCCAAATACCTTTTAGAGCAGCCACTGGACCACCAACACCAACATCTGAATCATGTGTTTTAGGGACCACATTATTAGTGAATCTGTTTTCCCATTCACAACATCTAGCAAAGATATTCTCATTTGATGGATGTCTATCCTTTCCTTGACGGACCAACTCGTTGATCTCGGAGCAAATTTTATCAAATTTCTTCAACTTGTTATCCATTGCCTTATTCCAAGACTGTAAAAGGAAAATATAGTTATTGTTAATTCAAAAATATTTTCAATTTATCCCAGCCAGTTGTAATGGAGTTAAATAATAGTCAACAAGCACGATAGGCATTTGCAAACTTAAAGGTGAATAATCGCTTACATAATCATCCAAATCATGTTCAGCTGTTTGATCGGCATTATCTGTTTCAGATGCACTTTGACCATCTGTTTTTAATTACTATAATGTTGTATTACATAAAATGCATGTAGAGATCAGAGATATGAGAGTTATTTAGAAGAAAATAACAAGTTTAATACCATGTTCTTGTTTCTCCTCAGCTGCAATGTTTTCTTCAACTCCAGGTTTACCGGCAGCACTAACTGTCACTGCAGCAGTAGCAGTAGCAGCAGCATCAGCAGTCTCATCAAGTCCCTTCCCGGCAGCACTAACGATCACAACAGCAGGAGCAGCAGCAGCCGCATCAATCCATTTCCCGTCAACACTAAACGTCACAGCAGCAACCTCAGTAGCATCTTCTTCTAAGGAAGAACCATTATTCTCCAAGTATTTTTCCATCTTATTAAGAGTATTTTTTGTTATGTAGTTGACTTCAGGCGTTGTGACGGGAGTCCCAAATGGACCATATTTTTTCTGGTATTCATGCGTGTAAAGCATCACAAGGAAGGTGATCGGACCGTTGTATTAATCGTTGATACCTCTCCATTCTTCCTTTGTCATTTTCAAGTTTTCAATAACATAGCTGCACCAGTCCATATTTGGAATATCCGATGTTTTATCAATTGCGGAGATGAATCGTTGACTGACTGTTGTTGATTTTGTCACAAATCCTATACAGGTGTTGAACAACACAAGGAAATTAATCTTAAACAGTTCACCAACTCCTTGATCCGCGGCCATTTTGTATTTCACATGCTTTATACTTATTCTTGAACTTTTCGGGAATTGATTTTTGAACAAATCTATAGTAACTTCTTCCTCCAATCTTGGTCTACTCTTGTCTAAAACAGAAATCTTACCCATTGGTATCCCCAACACTTCATGTACTTTTTGTGGTGTTATCTTAATAACACCGCTCCCAATGTTCAATTCATTTAAACGGTTATTATAGTTCATGAGCAACCAATATCCCAAAGTTGTAAGAGTTTGGGTTACTTGAAGTCTTAACATTGACCCGAAACCCATTTCTTCTACACAAGTTTTTTGGGCAGTGGTCATTGCCTTCACTGCATCAACAATATTACAAGATGCACACATATTCTTCAATTTTTTGTATACAAATTCAACAAAAGTTTTTCCCCTCTCGGCTGGCTTGTTTTCTTTAATGGCTTTCTTTTTTGGACGCTGGAAGTCCGGGTCAGAGGTGCCGTGTTCCACCTCTTTCCGCTTTGACAACAACCGGTTAATTTTTGTGTCAAGGGATGAATCAGAGTCTTCTTCCACAACATGTTTTGTTTTCACCTTTTTCACCACCGGAGCAACTTTTTTAGTCTTCCTTTTATCTCTCTTCTCGTTTAGATGCTTAGCTTTATCAGTCTTGTTTTTTTCGACAACTAAATCACATACATACAATAAAACATGGGGGTAGGGGATAACAACACGAATCACAAGGAAACAGAAAACTCTTAACAAACATCATATTGATAATTGTCATACCAAAGCCATAACACGCTTAGCATACGCTTATAACATGCTTTAATATTATACATAGATTTAAAAAAAACAAAGATATGTATTACAACAACAACAACACGCTTATAAAACGCTTTAATACCTAAGATGATTTAAACAAATGCTTACATTTTAAGATTACTTAAACCTAAAACGCTAAAAAAATCATAAATTAACACTTGTTCCATCTTTATTCTGAGACCTATCGTGCTTGTGCTTCGTCCTTAGTTCCGTTCCAGAAGTAGATGAGTTAGGGTTCTTCATTTTGGTTCCGTTATAGAATAATTAAACTACTCGGGCTTGTGCTTGTGCTTGTGCTTCACAGTAGAAACGAATCGTCGACGGTTTTTAGGAATATTGACTTACGAGGTTGAATTTTGGGAATAATTATCGCCGTTCCAGAATAGATGAGTTAATCGGACGGTTAGTATTGTATAGTAGCAAAAAGGCGCGTGCTTTTAAATTTTAATCGTACGGTTTGTATTGTATATTAGGAAAAAAATATATATATATTATTATATGGTGGTGGACGGTGGCGGAGGTGTGGTGGTTCGTGGTGACGGATGTGTGGTGGTGGGTGGTGGTGGGTGGGTGTTGGTGGCGGAGGTCGGTGGTGGTGGTGGTGGTGGGTGGGTGGTGGTGGTGGTGGGTGGTGGTGGTGGATGGGTATAAAATGTATATATATTTTTATATAATATTAGTGGGTGGTGATGGTGTGGTGGGTGGTTGTGGTGGGTGGTGGTGGAGTGTGGTTAGTGGTTGGTGCTGGAGGTCGTTGTGGCGATGTGGGCGGTGGATGGTGGTAGTAGGTGGTGTGTAGTATGATTGCGGATATGTAATACATGAGACGATGACGGTGCTATCCCGTATGATGACCATGATGATTGGCCCAATTATGACGAGACGATGCTAATATAACAACCTGGGTTGGTGGTGGTTATCATATTGATGTTGCTAACCTGTATGGTACGGTTTGCTTACGCCAACCCATACGATGGCGACTGTAGCTCGTACGACGAGCATGACGTCTATGATGATGATCACAAATATATATGATGATGACCAACTATATGTACCTATATGACAATACGCCACACAGGCGCGCACACACACACACACTCATATATATATATATGTTGATGATGATGGTGACACCGATTTTTAATGACATGTAACCCGTATGATCGATGACGACCATGATAGCGTATACGATGGTCATACTTATGGTAGCATGTACGACTGATGATGTTGTTTGATGACGACAACAATTCATAAGATGGTGCCGACAGTGATCGCTAATATTGGGCGTTTTGTTTACGATAACCCATACGATGCTGACTACATCCCGTACATGACAATCGGATGATGATGATGATGATGATGATCATGATGTGTGACGATGACGACGACACTGATAGCGAGATATATGTTACCAGTATGATCAACGCCGACTAAGATAGCCTATACAATGACCACGTCGATTAGCCGCACGTCTGAAGATGATGCCGTTTCATGGTGACGGTGATCGATGATTATGATGATGATAACCACTATAATACATGATAACCATGATAACTTTATGATATTGATCATCATCATAACACATATGGTGATGATGATAACCATATGATAATGATAACACTAGAATGTTATGAGCTTCTCTATTACGAAGTTGTGAATCTTATCCAGAAAATCTTACTAATGGTTAAGATAATACTTCACTAATGGAAAAAATTTTAATTTTATTTAAAAAATACGATTTATTAAACGAACTCAACTTTTAACGAAATTTAATACCGGAATGTTAGTAAAAAAAACTAAAAGTAAATGTTTTTATACTTTTAAAAATTTATAAAATAAAAACCAAAATATATATATAATTAAATGTGTAGAAATAAATAAAACCAAAATTCAAACCCCTTTTAACTTCAAAACCCTAAATCGACTTCTACTTCGCTTTACAGTAATTCGTTTTTACTGTAATTCGTAGACATCGATCGCTTATCCCGGTAAGAACATAAAAATGTCACGTCTCAATAATGGAGTTAAGTTCCTGGTAGATATCGACAGCGATTCCATGAGTAGGATGGTATGTTAATGTTATCTAGTTAATTTTTTTATGAAACATTTTACAATTTTGCAACATATACATTCTAAGAACATTTTTTGTGTTACTTATAGCTCATTCCTAAAGCTGTTCAACCAATCTTTGCTGACATGAAATCGAATACCGGCTGTTGTTTGATTTATGATCAAAATGGTAGAACGTTTTCTGTTGTTATAATCAAAGTATTTGATGACTTTTATTTTGGAACCGGTTGGACAGAATTAGAATGTTGTATAGAAGCTGGAACATATGTTGTTTTTGAGGTTAAGTCAACATCTATGTTGAACATGTTTACTTTCAAAAGAAACTTAAATGATCAATCCGGTACTATGATATGTATTCCAGTCAGAAACCGACATGTCCATTACTTTGTAAGTTTTATTTCTGTTTTTAATGATTGTTTCCAAATTCAAATGTCTTTTAATTAACATGTTTAACAGGATTTCCCTGAGTGGTACGTGATTCAAGAATTTGGTGAAAATTGGATGAATTTGTTTTTCGAGCTTATTGCTCTAGATAGAGTGTTGTTTAACGTTTCATGTCATTGGGATGGAATGGGTTATAGGCTATAGGATGGATGGATTGAGGTTTTCAAACAAACCAACTTGAAAGGTGGTTCGTTTGTTGTGTTTGAAATCATATCAGATAAACATTTCATATTAATGTCTTTGATAAAGATGGCATATAATTTATCCTTCCTGGTCCAAATCAGCTGTTTCTCAACTACCAATTAAGCAATCAAGGTAGTTCCTTCCAAAACCCAATTCATCTTGATGAGCAAAATGATGACTCTAAAATCGTCTTCCACATGAACGTCACCAAGAAATTGGTAAATTGAATTTTTAAATTTCTTTTTTATTTACAAGTATATTTGAAATTTGCTTTTCACAGCGTCTTCCGGGTCACATTTCTACCAAGATTGATGCCTATGATGGAATGCTAATCACCTTGGTCAATCCCAAAGGTCGTAAAAAAAATGAAACTCAATGGTGAAGTGTCGAAGCTGAAATTCAGATATTCTTTACAAAAATGGAAAAATTTCAAGGAGGAAAATGATTTACAGATCGGTGATAAGTGCAAATTTGAATATGACTTCAATGAAGGTAGTTTGTTAGTTTCAAAAGTTGATTAGTGATTTGGTGATGTTTGGAACATTTGGGAGATATTTGGTGATGTGTTTGGTGAGTTTTGGAACATTTGTGATTTGGTAATATTTGTATGGTTGTATTGATACACTTTTTAGTTTATTGTGTTGAATGTTGGTTGGTTAGCTTTTAAATGCTTTACTTTTATAGTTTCTTGTATCATCTATTTTGTTATTCACTCTAATTTTGTTTCATGGAATGTATTGTAATGGTGTCTTTGTATGAAAACTTTTAATGAATGGTAATTATGGAGTATCTTAAAACAAATCGAGAAAACTAAAAACACTTGGTTAAATCTAAAAATAAAACAAAAAATACTTTGTTAAAAAACACTATTACGCTTGTAACACGCTAATGTACAAAAAATATATAAATATCCTAATATGCAAGTAACACGCTTATCCAACCATCTTCTGTCAAAGTGTCTATTTAAAAATATATAAATATCCTAATGCGCAAGTAACACGCTTATCCAACCATCTTCTGTCAAAGTGTCTATTTTCAACCACATGTTCTCTACTGTAAATCTATGCCAATAATCTATTGGTTCTTAATTAAAAGGGAGGCAAAACTCAAAAAGCTCCAAAATATTGGCTCCAAATATTCAAAAACTCCAAATTACATTTAACACTCCAAAAATCAAATTACACTCCAAATTATTAAAAATTTTCCACTCCACAAATCAGCACGACGATGAAGCTTATAGATGAAACAATCGAACAAGAACATGTTTTATACTCTGATGAGGAAGCCAACGACGTCGACGACGCTCAATCAGACGACACTGAAGGCTACTCCAGCGAGGAAACCAACGACGACGACGGTCAACCAGATGATCCTATAGCGACGATGGCTATCGAACCCTTCAACAGTTTTGCTACTACGAAAAAACCTACAAGGGGGTTGACGAGGTTACCTAAGCTACGTACCGAATATGAAAACTCTGGTGTTGTCAGACTGGTAGTGGAGTTTGATAATCTGGGTAGGTTCACTGGCCAAAACAGATCAAAGTTTGAAAGTTTTTTAGGGGATGTTGTAAGGGAAATAGTTGGCTTGAGACATTTAAGTTGGAGGGAGGTCACAAAGGAACTTAAAGATAAACTGTAGGAACAAAAAAACAGTTATTCTTAATTTTTATTTGTGCATTTTATATTTTGAGAAGTAATTTACCTTTATTGTATTATATTATGCAGAAATATTTTTAGATTGAGGCGTCTCACGGCCTTCTGTGATGAATCGGCTCGGACACCTTCTTCGGGATTTCAGAAGAAAAATGTATGCCAAATACATTATGCCGAACATCGGTAAACCTCTGAAGCTGAAGGCAATACCCAAGGGACACAGGACGATGATCAGGCAAGAAGACTGGGATCGCTTCGTTGAGTACACACAATCAGAGCTGTTTCTGTTGGATCCCGGATTACCAATCAATAACAATAACAGATCTCAGATCTGTGAATATCCAATTAGTACTAGATCTAGCTCATAATTAACATCGATTCAGTGTTGTATATATGTATATATATTATCAATAGGTTAGTAGTATAGTATGAATAATATTAAGGTGAAGGAGAGAGATCTGGACAACAAAACTTCCCAAAACTTTTTCAAAACTTATAATAATTGTGAACAGGAGTTCACTATATATAGAAGGTGATCTGGTTCGCTAACATCCCCTAGCGAACCAGCCTCTCCTTCGTTACATACATTATCATAGCGAAACACCCCCTGATTCGTTAACATCCCCTAACGAATCAGGAGGGAATACATTACTTGGCTAGTTCACTAACATCCCCTAGCGAACTAGCCTTTAACTTAGCGAACTGGCTATTAAATAAATTAATTATTACATTAATTAATAAACAAAAACGTTAACGATAAATACAAAGACTCTAGACGAAAAACCGTGCACTAACAGACACCCCCTCGTCTTGAGCAATTTGTCTTTAAGTTATTTGAAGCGCTTGGACTGCCAGTCTCTGCAACTATGAATTCCATGTTCATGACACACACGAACGACTCGTTGGAATTGCATAGCCAGGTCGTAATCTTCTTGGCGTTCAAACAAAATCTGCTTCATGTGTAGCACGTCGTTGTCGGTCTCTGATAATTAACCAACCACATCAGGTCGATTATCTTGATAAGTTTAGTCTTCAGACCTCTTCCCAAAACAATGACGGCCTCGCTGGTGTGGTTGTCATAATACCAGCGGTTGAAAGACAGATAAATATCTTGTGGCAATGTCTTCACAGGAACCTTTTTCATCATCTTTGGCGGCTTCACTTTCAAGACAAGTTTCTTCCAGCCGGTCCTTGGTTCAATCTCGTCAATGCGCTTACGTCTTGGGACCTGGGGCTTGAAGAATTTGAAGCCATGATTGACCTCGAACAGTAAGTGTTGGTGAAACCACTCAGCTGTTCGGTAACCCCCACGATTAATAAATGGACGTCTCGCGAGGGTTCGTACATCCCAACGCGGTAGAGTTAAAACATCCCTTATTTTCTCGTAATACTGGACACCCTTTTCCCACTTGATTATACATACCTTAAGATCAGAATCATAGAGCCAGGAGACAATATCACCATGTACCTTTGAAATGGTCTTGAAGGTAGTCACTTGATTAGCCTTAACCCAAGCAGCAGCAGTATCTTTTCTTTCTTGATCTGCATAACGATAAGCACTGATAATTTTACCCACTTTATGACGTTTGAACCATCTTTCTACATCCTCATTAGTCACTTCTTTGAGTGAGGGTACTGTTCGCTGCACAACCTTTTCCAATTCATCCTCAGTCTCTTTAAACACCTCTTCTTGAAATACCGGAGCACCTTGATCAACGTTCGTTTGTTGATACAAGTCCGGGTACTCATCAGCAGTCACATCCTCCATTTCAATGTCCTCATTCTCATAAATAAAATCCGTATTCATAAACAACTGATCAACTTCCAAATCCTCCTCAGTTATCACTTCGACATCGGACTCAGTCTCTAAAGCAGTCAACTAATCGTCATTCAGCCCAAGCAAAATCGAAATATGCGTCCGTGTCAACGATCTTTCTACAAACTCCCTAACCTGTAACTCATCTCTATTCACCACACTACGAACCACCCCTGATCCTTCAACAAATATCACTGTGTTAGCTGCAATCATTTCAATTGGCTTGGCAGCTGTTGGATCTTCATAAATAATTATCTGCTTGCTCGAATCATCACCGCCACTTACACCAGCACCAGAGGATGAACCATGCGATTGTTTAGGCTCACCTCCTGCACCAGATTCATCAGGATCTTCATCGTCGTTCTTGAGTTTCTTTTGGGCATCTTCTTTACAAGTTAATTGTAAAATTAACTCTTCTTGTTCTTTTAACTTCACCCCCTGAGACTCAACAATCTCACGCAACGATTTCGTCTCCTTCTAACAAAATGAAACGTAACTCATCAGTCGCTTCTGATTTTTCATGAGTCGTTCTTGGTTTTGTCGATCTGCTGCCATTTGATTTTCATAAAGATGGAGAAGATTCAACAGCATTTCAGTTTGACGACCTGGTGGCAAGTTGTATACGGACGGGTGAACAGGTTGAACTGGTCCTTGAGGCCGAGTAATTCTCATAAATGAGACATCACTAGGCGGAGGTGGATGAGGAGGAGAAGTAGTTGTTGGCGGAGGAGGAGGTCTCATTGATGTAGTAGGAGATACTGTAGACAATGCAGCAGGAGGTCTCGGTATCTCGGTTAACGCCATTTGAGGAATAAGACCAAGCCTCTCGTGTGACACCAACGTCGTCATCAAAGTAAGCATCAGAGTGCTAGTAGTTAGCGGCACCGCCAAGCTTTGAGGCGTTGTATGACGTGGTGGTGGGGTTCCAATGATTACCCCAGCCCCAGCAGACACATGGGGCTTCTTTGATGGTTCACTAGTAGCTACAGCTTTACCCTTTCGTTTTCTTTCCAGCTGAGCTTTCATGGTGGCAGCTAGAGCAGCATCGACTGCATCTTGTTGTTCTTTAAGAGCTCGTTCACCAGCTCCACCATCACCATCATTCCCATCACTATCACCATCATCAATGTTCCCACCTTCCCCCCCTTCACGCTCAGAATCCGAATCATCGTGGATCCAGCGCTCATTAGGAGGACATACATAATTCGGATTGATTATATGACCAAACATCCGTTTGTCATGTGGCTTTTCCTTTCGATAAATTAACATACGATGCACCGTTTCAGCTTTCATATGTTCCATATCAAGAACATCGTTCACCAACGTCTGATCAATCACCAAATTCGGAATCAAATCCTGAATAATTAGCTGTAAAAAGCGAGGGTACATCAAGAACTTCTTTGACTGTAGAGTTTGCTGAACCTGTTCTTTCAGATGATCAAAGACGAGTTCTGAGTAGTTGAAGGACTTGTTCAGGATTAGGGCAACAAATTCCGACTGCAAACTTAGGCGACACTCATCAAACCCACCGCGACATCCACTCATACAATGAAGTAGAACATGCAACAGATACTTGTATGGTGGACACAACCCGTTCTTGTTCAGCATAGATTTACGAATATCACCACCATAGTTCAAGCGTGTGAATAAACCTCTAACCAATGTCCTGTCAAATTCACTCGGGTTATCATCATTATCGTCAAATTGAAGTACCCGACGAATGACCTCAACATCAATCGTAATTGGAATATGATTGATTGTAGCTCGAACCAATTTATCTGCCTCAACATATCCCGTCGTGTTCCAAAATTGCCTGATTATACTAAGATACACAAGAAAGTCAACATAGCTCCAAACGTTTCCAAATCAGTCACATCTTGATCAACATAAGCACAAATGTTGTGCTTTTTATCAAACGGCAATAAGATCACTTCAGCTTGTTGATCTTGTTGTGGTGGTTGTCCTTGTGGAGGTTGTTCTGGTGGTGGTTGATTTTGTTGTTCTTGATCAGCCATGTTTTACTGCATAAAGAAAATCGAATATGAGAAGAGATATCAAAATATACCAATATATCTATAGATGGTGTATATACGTAATCAAAGGATATTTACGCGTATTAGACGTTTTAAATTCTTTAATTAAATTAATTGAATATTGAAATTAATTTATTTAATAAATGTCATTCGTTGGGAATCACACTGATTCGTTATAAGAAGATAACGAATCAGGCGATTCGCTATCAAGTAAATACTTTAACGAACTGAACATAGCGAATTACTATTTACTTTTGACGAACTAAACTCTAGTTCGTTATATATTAAGAGAATCCATATCTGATTCGTGTAATATCTTATTTGCTTAGCTAGTTCGTGTTAGATCTTAACGAATTGGACACGAAACAGTTCCAATTCGCTAAGACTAACGAATGGTCAAAAATTAAGACTTTCTCTTTGACTTCACAAAGTCAAGGTCAAATTAGGATGAACATAGATATTCAACATTATAAACCCGGGAACGATTAGGCCATAACTATCGTCGAATCATCATAAAAATGTGCTCATTGTACTCGGAATCACTCTAATACACTAAGATTGATGAGAATGAGACTTAACATCTTGAAATATCAAGGTTAGACGAACCTACCATAACCACCGAAAGAACCCAGATACATAATTAACCCAGCAAACAACAATCAAATGATGATTAAAGTCCACCAAGGGTATCGGAATGACATCCTGATCACAATGTTATCTAAATTAACAAGTATGTCAACACAAATTATACCGAAATGGGGTTTATAAACTCGGAAACCCTTAACAGTTCATGATTTAACTATCAAATCTTAGCCATTTTTTACGAAAATTAGATCGCCATGATCGGCTATACCTTAGAAACTTGAAAATGTCTTTGAAATAAAAAAATAAGGTAGTCGAGATTTCAGAGAAAAATTTGGCAGAATAACTTTAAGGTGAAGGAAGACGAAGAACAGTGTAGAAACTGTTGAGTTTCTAGTCCTTTTATATAATTGCACGCCACCCGAGGTGCAACTTTCACGAATCAAACGTTTCGTTTAAATTAAAGTTAGCGAATGAGTTGATTTGCCTGAATTAAATTAATGAATCGCTATGTGATTCGTTACTTTAAGTTAGCGAATCAACTGATTCGTGTCTTGATTCGTTAAATATGCATAACGAATGGGGTGATTCGTTACAGAGTGCGGAAGCGAATTAGGTTAGCGAACCTGAAGCTAGTTCGCTAAAGAATCACCTAGTTCATTATCCATAAATAACGAATTAGATTCTTATTAAAAAAAATCTTTAATTTTAAATTAAATAATTAAATGAATTAAATAAATAAATAAAATAAATAAATTAGGTTATCGAGAATCTTTTTATCCCGACAACCAAATACCTTAAAAAAGTTTCAGTTTTCCGAAACATAACTTAAAAAAATATTTAAAAATAAAAAGAGGAAAATCTTTTTGGAATTTTGTAAAAAAAATTAAAGAATGAAGAATGTATTTACAAAAGAATATCCGAATCATAAAAATAGACAATATTTTTGTGTTTTTCAATGATTTATCAAACGAAATATATTTTTGTCGAGTTTGAGCAGAGGATCATATTAACCAAATTGCCCTTCCATCACAGTTTTATATTTCAGCGATATTATGACTGGCGATAAGTCGGTCATTGGTATTGTTATCCACATAAATCTAATAACACACATTCAAGTATTTTTGTGATATGATTAATTTGTTCAATTAAAGCACAGAATATCAGAAACTATCAGCCCCTAATCTCGGTTCAAGCTTAATTTGATTTTTGCCAAATCACCCCAACTTGACTTAAACCATTATACTGTTGATCAAAATTTTTTATATCAATTTTGAAATTTTGAGCAATGCATCAAGTTTCCTTTACTGTGAGTGAGTATGCACGAGTCCATCTGTCGGCTTACATACATTGTATCCCCTGGGGTCCGTTTCTTATTGCTATTAAGACGCACGCAAGGGAGGAACAATTGTATGACTAACAACGGATTTTGATCAAGTCAGTAATTTAAATTGTACGAAGTACAGCGGTGATCAAGTTTAATGACTTTGGGTTTGCTTCTTGAAAGCGAGTGAAATATTCATGCTTATGAATACCCAGATGATTAAGCCGCATAAAGACTCACAGTGTCCAGAATCCTAACGCTTGTTATTTGCTTTATTTTATTTTGGGTGATCAACAAATACAAGGCTTGAGTATGACTGGTTATTACATATCTGCCATCCTCACCGAGACTTTTGCTAGAGACTAACACCCCTTTCAATTTGACGTTTCTTTATGTTTATATCACATACTTTACTCTATTGGGTTGTTTTAAGACCTACCAATGCACCAATGCAATTAAGCACACAGTCTTTTAAGCTTACTTTTTGCTAGATTTGGGGTCAAGATAATCAATGTACTATCATGTTCTCTTTTTGCTTCAAAAACTCAAAATGTTGAGGAGCATAAAATAAAGAAAAGATAAATTTAATCGCCCCAGTTAACTTAAGTTTATAAATAAATGGCTAACCATCAATTCACAAGTGAATAATAGGACCAAGACATGCAAGCATGCTTCACAAACTTAAATAACCGACATAATTTTTAGCGAGAAAATAATCTAAAAACGCCAGCAAAAATCTTTTTGGTTTTTCTCTATACAAACTTAAAAAAACACAATATTTTTGTCTTTTTCAATTTTCTTATAAACAAAATAAACTTCACAATCTTTTTGGATTTTCAAATTTTTCTGTACAAGCATAAATCACATTCTTTTTGGTTTTTCAAAATTTTAAAATGTTTTTGGTTTTTCTAAATATTTAAAAGAAAAATATTAAAGAACAGAAATCACAATATTTTTGAATTTTGAAATTTTTAATGTTTTTGGATTTTATCTATACAAACGAAAAACACACTCTTTTTGTATTTTCTAGATTTTCACCCCCTAAAATCAAAATAAATTTTAAAAGAAAATATGACAGAAAATAAAGATAGTCATCCTTGTTTAAGGATATCAGCGAGGGTCCTCAATCCGTTTAAATCAAGCAAAAATTTAAAACGCGTTTTGTCAAAAGCTTTAGTAAAAAGATCGGCTTTTTGAAAATCAGTGTGCACTTTCTCAAGATCGATTAATTTCTTTTCATAGCAATCCCGTATAAAATGATATCGAATTTCGATATGTTTCGTTTAAGAATGTTGTACGGGATTCTTGGTGACACTAATAGCAGCAGAATTATCAATCAGGATAGGAGTAGTAAGAAACTTCAAACCGTAGTTGCAAACATGTTGTTGTATCCACAAAACCTGGGAACAGCAACTCGAGGTTGCAACATACTCAGCTTTGGCGGTTGAAGTGGAGACCGTTGCCTGCTTCTTACACTGCCAGGAAACAAGGCAGTTTCCTAAAAATTGACATCCCGCTGTAGTAGATTTGAAATTGATCTTGCATCCTCCATAATCTGAGTCTGAGTAGGCAGTAAGATCAAAAGTATCATCCTTGGGGTACCACAACCTGATGTCTGGATTTCCCCTCAAATACTGAAGAATTCTCTTGACTGCAGCTAGGTGAGTCACTCGTGGACTAGCTTGATACCTAGCACAAAGACAAACAGCAAACATAATATCAGGGCGAGAAGCCGTTAAATACATTAAAGAACCGATCATGGCACGATAAAGGGTAGGATCAATGGAATCCTCCAAATGATCCGGTGATAAATTGTGCCCTACTGGAAGAGGAGTAGAAGTGATTTTTCCGGCAAAAATCTTGAATCGGCTCAAGACGTTGTTCACATACTTAGTCTGGTAAACAAAGATTCCGTGAGCAGACTGGTGAACCTGCAACCCTAAAATGAAATTCATCTCTCCCATCGAGCTCATCTCGAACTTTGTTTGCATGGATTTCTCGAACTCCTTACACAATGTGTCGTTTGTAGACCCAAAAATAATATCATCGACATAAATCTGGACTAGGAGAAGATCGTCACCAACAGTTTTATGAAATAAAGTGCAGTCGACAGTCCCTCGTTTGAAGCCATTATCAGTTAGATGGTCGGCGAGCGTGCCATACCAAGCTCTCGGGGCTTGATGAAGACCATACAGGGCCTTGTTTAATCGGTAAACACGGTCTGGATAATCAGGATCTTTAAAACCAGGAGGCTGTAAAACAAACACTTCCTCGTGTAATTCACCATTGAGAAAAGCACTTTTAACATCCATTTGATAGACCTTGATATTCTTATAAGCTGCATATGCCAGGAAGATTCGAATCGACTCTAATCTTGCAACTGGAGCATATACCTCTGTGTAATCAATACCCTCTTGCTGATGAAAACCTTGCACCACTAAACGTGCTTTGTTTCTGACAATCACCCATTGATCGTCTTTCTTACACTTAAATACCCACTTAGTCGGAATGGCTTTCTTGACTCTAGCAGGTTTGTCTATTAAGTCCCAAACACCCAAACGTGCAAATTGCCGTAATTCTTCTTGCATAGCTTCTAACCAAGAAGGATCTTGTAAAGCCACACGAGGAGTTTTTGGCTCGACTTGAGATAGAAAACAGGAAAATTTAGCAAAATTTACAATTCCTGAAGAATATAAGTTAGTGTAAGCACACAATATGTTATTATCACTTGACGAAGAAACTTGATGACGTGTACGAACGCCCACATCAAGTTCTCCAATGATGTTTTCCTGTGGATGATATCCATGAATCCGAAGAGTGGGATTCTCAGGAACAACAACATTATCAAATAAGTTAGTGTAATGTTCACCTAACTCGGGAGATGAAACATTATCACTGTCAAGATCAATAACTTGAACTTCAGCTTGATCATCATCAGAAGAACTAGAAACATTATCAATAGCAACTGGAGAAACAACTTGAGGTTCTTCAGTTGGAGCATCTGGTTGAGTTTCAACATCATTAGAACTTGAAAATCTTAGAATGGTCAAATGATCTTCAAAGTATGCTCGAACCAGATCTTCGTCAATGTGTTCAGTCGAAGGAGTAAATGAATTAAATAAACTATCGTAGTCAAACATCCAGTCTGGACCTTTCCCTTGAGAAGGAGTTGTGTACTTATGACAGTCAACATGGTACCATTCTTCAACACAACCAGATGTGAAATTAAAAACCCTTTTCTTTGGAGATGCATATCCCAAAAAATACCTGTCGATAGCTTTTTCTTCAAATTTACCCGAATCCTTCTTCAACATTGTACACGGACACCCAAATGGTTCCAGGTACTTTAAATTAGGTTTTCTATTATTTAAGAGCTCGTAGCTTGTCTTCTTGAGTTGTTTCATAGTTAGAACTCGATTAAGCGTATAACAAACTGTATTCACTGCCTCATTCCAGAATTGGACAGGAAGCTTAGAATCAGCGAGCATTGTGCGTGCAGCTTCAATCAGAGTTCTATTTTTCCGTTCAGCAACACCATTTTGTTGAGGTACATAAGGTGCACTATATTCTCGGTGAATTCCCTTTTGAATAAAAAAGAAATCCAATATAGTGTTTTTGAATTCGGTACCATTTATCACTTCGGATTCTCCTCACCTTTTGTTTATACAGTGATTCGATCTTAGTAATAAGGTTTTGTACCAAAACCGGTGTTTGATCATTCAAACTCATAAATAACACCCAAGAGTATCTTGAATAATCATCAGTCACTACAAGACAATACCAGTCTCCAGAAATACTCGCACGATTCACAGGACCAAACAAATCCATATGAAGTCGTTCAAGAGGAGTATCAATGGAATTCAATAACTTAGAGGGATGTGTCTTCTTCTGGTTGCCCTTTTTTCATGCAATGCAGTGATCGGATAACTTAAAATTCATTAACAAGACGCCCTCAACTAAGTCATTTGCCATTAAATAATTCATCTTCCTGACATGTATGTGACCCATTCTACGATGCCATAGAATCGAATCTTTCTCGGTTGCTTTCGAGACAAAACATGTTTCGATCGATGTGGATACATTGGAACTCATATTTAAGACATAAATATCATTTGATCGTGGTGATCACATGACAACCATGTCCTCGGGAATAACATAACCCGGTTTCAAGATAAGACATTCTTGGTCAGTAAATATCGTAGTGTACTTTTTATCACAAATCTGCGATACACTCAATAAATTATGATCAACTTTGTCGCAATAATTCACTTTCTCAAAAGTAATGTGACAATTTGAAACTTCACCCTCTTGTGTGATCATGCCCCCAGAATTCCCAGCAAACGCTACATAACCCCCTTGAATATTTCTCACATTTGATAATAGGTTGAGATTTCCAGTGTTATGACGAGAACATCCGCTGTCCATGATCCAGTTTTTACCAGAAATGGTCTTGGATGATCCCTACACACAAACAAAAGTGATTAGTTCAAAAAGGCAGCCCAGGCCTCAGTCTTGGGCACCTTTTGGTTTTCTCTTTGATCATTAACTTGAACAGATTTCAACTGTTGTTCAGCCACTTGTGAATAAGTTACCGGCTTCCTAGACTTTCGTCTTAAATAAGCTGTCTGAACAATGTTTGAATTCTTGTTCTGACATATGGGTTCAGTTGGAACGAATTTTGGTTTCACTTGACCATGTGTCTCATTGACATGAAGAACCTTCCGAGGATTCACATTAGAGAACAAAATATGAGTATCATCAGCATACGACATAGGTCGTTCCAAAATCTCCTTTACCAATGGAATTGGCTTAGATTTGTCCTTGATAAAAGGATGAAGATTCTGATAGTTCTGCTGACTACAATTCCTCACAACATGACCAAGTTGACCGCATAAGAAACAACTTCGCATGTCTACACGATGTTGTTGCGAGGTATTTGGAATGAATGACCTAGAAGTTTGATGATTACTCACATTTTTAGTCATGCTCTTAGGAAACTCATCAGATAATTCAGATTTCTTCTTTAAATAAAAATCTAAATTAGAGCAGTTCGAAAAACTTTTTAGTGTATCTGTCCCAGTTGACTTCACAAAGTTAATTTTCTTAGCTTGTTTTAAAAGTTGTTTTGCCTTAGTCAATGGGTCAGATTGAACTGATGTTTTTGCTTGAGCATACACACGTTCAAGTTCTTGAATTTTTGAAGTTTTATTGACAAAAACACTCTCAATAAGTTCAGGTTTGATGATACTTATTGGAATATCTTTTTCTGTGAACATCGTGTCTATTCCTTTTAACTTAAAAACTCTAGCCGATGAAGACTTAGAACTCGGAGGATTAATGAAACGTATTAAGTCCTCGTCAGAAATCTTTGGTTTAACTGACTTCTTTGCCCTCACTGGTTTGGTTTCCACAGTTTCTTCCTTTTTCACTTGAGATTTGAATGAACCATACACAGCTTCCTCAAATTCTTGAGGTTCGCAAAGAATATGATTAGAACTAGGAATGTTCTTATTCTTGTGTATTATCTCAGGTTCAAACACATCTTCAATAATCACTTTGTCAACATTTTCAACAAAGACCTTTTTACTTTCCACATGAGGTTTTTGAGGAGCAACTTGGGGTTTGACAATTTCTGGTTTAACCAATTTAGGTTTTTCAGAAATCACAGAATCTTTTTGAATCAAATCCTCTTCTTTTCTTGCAAAATTATTAATTTTATAATCATTATGGAAAGGTGGTGGAATTTCAACAAAACCAATACTTTTCTTGGAATCCTTTTGTTTTCCAGAAACTTCAATGATTTCATTCAACTGAAAAGATGAATTTCTAAATTTCCCCAATTTGTTCTTCAACTCAAGAACCTCATTCTCAAGTTCAGTTATCTTAGAACGATGTTTCAATATTTCTTGAAACTTTTGGTCATTAATTGTCATTTTCACAGATAACTCGGCTTTGAGATCATGATTACTTGTCGACAATGCATCAATCTTTTCTCGAGATCTCATTTGAGACTCAAGAGATTGTCGATAAGTATCCTTAAGAGAGGCAATTTCTCTTATTAGACTATCATTTTGATTTTTCAATGCTTCTAACTTAGATTTGTTAGATTCACAGTCAACACATGATGCTTTAACAAATGAAGTAGCAGAAATAGAGTTACTAACCTCATTGATCTTGGCCATACAAGCAAATATTGATTTGGAAGACTTGTCGCAAGAGTCGTCAGAATCAGATCCAGAATCATTATCGGAAGACATCTCACTACAGTTGCATCTTGACAGTCTTTATGTAATCCAAACGTAGCCAAATTTGCTTGAACATCATTACATAGTAACCGTTGTGACCAATCAGTTCCATCTGCTAACATTGCTTGTGTTGTAGAAGAAGATGGTTTCTTTTCAGCATCACTTCCTCGTGGTGTAGAAGCATTTTGACTTTGACCACGAGGACCAGTGTATTCTTTCCTTGGTTTTTCACATTCCTTCGCGAAATGCCCAAATTCTTGACAATTATAACACTTTACTTTTAATTTGTCAAAACCCAACTTCTTGTTTAAAGCTGGAAGATCTTTTCCAGTTCTCTGCATGAATCTTTTAACTTTACGAACGATCATATCCATGTTCCATTTTAAATCCATGATTTCTAGATCATCTGGATCTATCTGATCATAGTCCTCATCTGTTAAATCACTTGTGGCAATCTTACTACTCACTAAGTTTTCATATGAAGACATAAAAGCTGTCAGAAAAGCAAAGTTTTGCTCAGCTTCCTTCATATTAACACTAGGTGGTGTAGCAAACGGATTTGTATTAGTTGAACTTCCAGAACCACCCGAATTACCAGCAGAGTAGAAACAAACTTTTGGATTATTAACCATAGTTGATTCTTGTTCACTTGCAACATGAGTAAGAAAAGCAGTGATTGGAGAGATCGTTGAACTAAGAGGCATGCTTCCACCATAGAAAGCTGGATCTTGATTTTCTTTGGAGGATTTTTGACACTTAAGATCGTATTCTCTAGCTTCGATCTTTTGTAGAAATTCAAGTGCCGTCAAGTCTTCATTCACAAAATAGTCATTCTTTTTCAAAACCATTAGAAATGTTGAGTAAGAACTTGGAAGCACACTTCTAATAGTGTCAATTTTATCCCTTTCAGAAATTTCCATTTTCATCTTGTCCATTTCAACAATTAAATGACTAAATCTTGTAGTCATCTCTTTAACTGTTTCTCCCTTCAATAGATTAAATTTCGAAACTGAAACTTGAGCATCACTTTCTTACTCTCAGCTGTGTTTCCCATGCTTCTCATACGCAGATGTTGAAATAAAGACGCACATCTCTTGATACTACCAACTTGATGAAAGATATTTCTGGTAATGCCATAGTTAGAGTAGAATAGGCTTTTATCTCGATTTCTAAAGCTTTCTTCTCTTCTTGTGAGTATTGAGAAACAGCTTTAGGAGTATACCCAATAGTATCATCACCAATCATTGGTGCTACATAAACTTCATCAAGACAGTAAGAGCAATCAGGATGAACAGATCCCAAATGTGCACGAAACCGAGGTTCCCACTTGGCAAAGTCACTGAACTTCATCAATCTTGGACATTTAGAATGCGAACCTATCTCGGTATCAAGCTGCAACATTTGTTGCATCAACATGTTTTGAGACGCTAATGCATACATACCGGCCATCTTTGAAAATTTAAATGTTTAACGAATTAAATAGTGAATTAGATTAACGAATCAGTGAACAGTTATAGCGAACTGTGAACAGTGTTTAACGGATCAACTCTTAACAAGGTTAAGATTGATCAAATGGCGAAACAGATAACGAATGAGATGAAGGTTTAGCGAATCACAAGTCAACTTAACGAATCACAAGTCAACTTAACGAATTGACCAAACGAATCACAAAGGATTAGTTTAGCGAATCACAAAGGATTAGTTTAGCGAATCAGCTACAGTGGATTAGCGAAAGGAAGGTAGGACAAAGATGGTGCATACAAGAATGTTGTTGTCGAAGGCGTGGCAACCAAATTAGTATGTTTTAGTATTAAACTTTTTAAATCATGTTAAAGTCAATTCATTGCCTTATATTGGTGTAAAAAAAACTTGAGTCTGTATAACTTGTCTCAACACTTGATTTGGATACATAAGCGTGTTACAAGTGTATTAGAATATTTGTTTTCTTGCAGGTTTAGCATGAGGAGCAGATCGCCTCCGGAGCCCTGGCACTTGAACCGTGCACAGATGCCGTCACCTTAGTGCTTGGCAAAGAGAAAGGTGGGTTTTTAAAAGGGATTGGGTACGGATTGACAACAGGTAAATATTAGGGTGTGAGTCGGGTTAAAGGCTCGTTTAAGCAACGGATTGCCCAACTTGAGTATGAGGCGGTGCAGAGAGATGTAGTGGTGAACAGGTTGACGTCTCTACTTGAATCCTCGAAAGCTATGCTAGCAAGCCGTGAGAAGGAACGGTTAGCATTTGAGGCCAGGTTCAGACATCTTGAAGGATTGTTGCCGGAAATGTCGGCAAGTCAAGTAGGTGACGTATGCTATATATTAATTAATGCATTCGACATACATAATTTGCACTGTTTTTGTCACAATTCGTAGGTAAATATTGTTCCCAACCAGGTTGGTTCTCACCAAAGTACTAGTGTTGTGTCGCAAAATAAAATGCCAGCACCAGTAAGTATCTGACAGTTTCTTTGTTTATTACAACTTTCCATGTGATTTTTCATTTTCCATAACCTAATAATTGATTTTTAGGCTAGTTCTGTGGGAAACATCTTAATCTCAGGTGAGGTTGTGCAACAAGAATCCGCTTCTCATGTAAGCATTTGACAGTTTGATTGATTTGTTTTAATAATTAACTTTCTATGTGAGTGTGCTGATTTTGCATAAGTTAGTTGTAGGCCAAGTCTGCGGATAAAATAGTTGTCGAAACGGTACCTACTCCCCATATCGCAACATCAGTAAGTATACAATTTCAGTACTTTTTATAATTCGTTTCCAGTGTGAGTGTGCTCATTTTCTATTACCGAATTGCAGGCCAAGTCTGTGGAAAAAAGTGTTGACCAAACGGTAGTCGATCCCCATAGCGCGACATCAGTAAGTATTTGGCAATTTCATTTTTTATATTTTATAACCTAATAAGTCTAACAATTCCAATTTCTTTTATATTACCAATGAGGCCTGTAGAGAACAATGTTGACCAAGCATCAACACAACTACACCACACTCCGGATAGTAACGGCTCGAAAAAACCATCAATAAGTATTTGGAAATTTCAGTTTTTCCTTTAATTGTTGATTGATTCATTGAATGGTTTTTAGGTAAAACGGAGAAGCCGCAAAAGAAAAGTTGATGTATCTACGGATGAAGCATCCCCACCTGCTGTCATAAAGGTATGTACTGCGCGAAACATTGTTAATTTCCCACCAACATGGGTATGTACTTATATATTGACTTCAACTAAGCCATCTTAATTTCACATGCTTGATTATAGGTGTATGAGTGTCATTTGTGTGTGCATGACAAGCGTAACAAGGTGGCAAATGGTAAAGTTCATTGGTCACCGGTTCCACAACAGTTGCATGGAAAAGCAATCCCGGAGGGTTGCTATAAAGTTAGTATTGATGAAGTCATAAAGGAACAAGCAATTATTCCTTGTGAAATAGGTGAAATTGTGACTGTTGGCAACGCACATGGTACTTTTGTTGCTTGGCCAGAACACCTAATCTTATGTGACCAGGAGGTTTGTTCCCTTTTAACTTAACTGAACAAATATCTATGTTCATTTTCATTTAGTTTAAAAAATGAACACTTGTGTTCGTTTATGTTCGTTTGTTTACAGTCTAAACTAACGTAATTGAACAAAGATAAACGAACATAAACGAACTTCCAGCCGAAAGGTTCACGAACAGTTAAACGAACGTTCGGTTCGTCTGCAGGCCTACTATTTTGTTCTATTCAATTATAAAATACGACATTAATTATATATATTTGTTTTTCATATTCTGTTGTTCCAGCTACCACCACTCCAATCCTTAAAAGAACCAGACAGAGCTAGAAAGAAAGCAAAGGCAAAGTACACAGCGATAGATCGGGTGACCAAACAGAAGACAAGGAGCAGTGCTTAGAAAACCGACGCCTTAGCTAGTATATAGGTAGTCTTTATTTTTGTATTTTGTAAGATATTTTGCATATACATTTGCTCAAGTGAATATTATTGTTATTATAATTTGTTTCTAATTTTGTTTTGTCATGCTTGCTTATAGCTGTTTATATTACTGCACAAAAATAAAAATAATTATATATTGCCTAATTACACACAATTTGGCCACATAGAACACATTAAATAGGTGTGGCCAAAAGTAAGACAATAGCCACACCTGAAATTACAAAAATTAGAGTCTATAAATGACCATTAGCCACAACATAAACATTTTTGTGTGACGAAAAGTTTGACAATTGCCACACTTTAAATTAGGAAAAGCATTATGTATGACAAACGGTAAGACAATGGACACACCACAAACTACAAAAGAATGTTTGAGTGGCAAATTCACATTTTTAGCCACATTGACAACAACCTACAGTGTCTATATGATATTATTAGCCACACAATACCTCACTATGTGTGACGAAAAGTTTGACAATAGCCACACTTTAAATTACGAAAAGCATTATGTGTGACAAACGGTAAGACAATGGCCACACCACAAATTACAAAAGAGTTTTTGACTAGCAAGTTCACATTTTTAGCCACATTCACAATAACCTCCAGTGTCTATAAGATATGATTAGCCACACAGTACCTCACTATGTGTGACGAAAAGTTTGACAATAGCCACACTATAAATTACAAAAAGCATAATGTGTGAAAAACGGTAAGACAATGGCCACACCACAAACTACAAAAGAGTTTTTGACTAGCAAGTTCACATTTTTAGCCACATTCACAATAACCTCCAGTGTCTATAAGATATGATTAGCCACACAGTACCTCCCTATGTATGACGAAAAGTTTTACAATAGCCACACTTTAAATTACGAAAAACATTATGTGTGACATACGGTAAGACAATGGCCACACCACAAACTACAAAAGAGTTTTTGACTAGCAAGTTCACATTTTTAGCCACATTCACAATAACCTCTAGTGTCTATAAGATATGATTAGCCACACAGTACCTCACTATGTGTGACGAAAAGTTTTACAATAGCCACACTTTAAATTACGAAAAGCATTATGTGTGACAAACGGTAAGACAATGGCCACACTATAATCTACAAAGGAGTGTTTGAGTGGCAAGTAAACATATTTAGCCACTTTTAATGTAACATCCAGTGTCTATAACATATAATTAGTCACTCTATTATTAAATTTAAGTGGCCATTTCTTTGCTATATCCACACGGTATAGGTCACAATGCAAGCTTAACACAACCCTATTGGTCACAATAATATAAAATTCATGTGGCTATATACGTGCAATGGTCACTCATAGTAAATTGTCATGTGGCCATTTCCTACCGTTTAGCCACACTTATTGGAGAGGCTTCTAGATGGCCAGCAACTAATGCATGTACCCTTTAGCCACAATTATTACCACATAAGGCCACTAAAAACTGTGTGTGGCCATATTATACCCACGGTGTCGCGACCTTTGGCCACATATGACCTGAACCAAATGTGTGTGGCTAAAGGCCTACGACCACACTTTTTCCGTGTGGCCTAAGGTCAATTTTCACGTAGTGACAGGTAATAACATATAGGCAAGATGACATCAGCCATGTACGATTGAAGTGTAAGTTACAACTCGCGATGCCTAAAATCCCCCGAAAATGTAATATTATAAATTGTAACCAGTTTTTATACCCGTCGCGTCCGCATTGCTGCAGGTATGTGAGACATATATTAAATCTTTAAACAAACCAATTGCATACTACAAACACAAAACAACCAAGATATTGTAACATCTAAAAGTCTTGCAATCATGAAGTTTATATTTTTGCTAGCATTTTAACTTTTTATTTGATGTTCTAGAAAAAATCACATGCATGCATCAGCTTAAAGAAACTACAGGGGCTTGACACAAAGCAAAAGTGTTTGTGATGTGTTTACCATGAAGCATTTCATGCAAACAACCCATAGTTGCATACTGATACAGCAAGATTCGGTTTTTATTCTCCTTGCAATAATCATGAAGTTGGAAGAAATAATTATTCTTAAGTCTTGAAATTATGGCTAACTTCATATATCCAAAATTAACAATATAGACTATATATATCTACAAAACCATGTATATTAACACATTAAATTAAAACATAATATGATTGTATCACCTTGTCTATGAAATCAGATTCACAAACTGAGTTGTCATGGGTTGTTCATTAACAATTTAACAAAGTGACACAATATCTTTAAAACATAAAATACGCATTTCATAAAACACCTTATAGGCATAGTTAAGCTTACTTGTTTCCAAGCACTACACTTGCCACGCCAAGAGTTCGTCATCATCATCATCTCTGGTGTAGCACAATTGTCAAAGCATTGCATCAAAACCTCATGTGCACCGTACCTAAGGTCATAAATATTCACAACAGAGTCTCAGAAAACCACCATAGCATTTTTAAAGCACAAACGGGCATACATGCATTTCATCGAACACCTCATGTGCACAACGTCTAAGGTCACAAAAGAAGTAAGGCACTGCACACCACCTCCATATATGGCTGGAGTCGGCAGCAAGGGCGAAGCAACACCCCATTTTCTCTCAAAGAACGAAAGAAATACATGCAAGGAACTCGATCATGTGTAAAACCATCACAGTTCGAAAAGACAGTTACCCAAATCGATTACAGTGGAAGTTGTGGTAACATCCAGTTCAGAGAATAGTTAATCGACCAGACATATAGGCCGAGCTTCAGACTACCTCCGCCATCGCTGCCGCCTAGAATTCCAAAATGGAATTCGGCAACAGCCACCACAGCCACTTAGGATGACCTATAACGGTCGCCGGAAACGATTGTTTACCACCACCTACGTCTGTCGTCGCCATAGATGGCTCGACAGTCGTATAGTGGCTACGACAGTGAGAGTAAACATAGTCAGGGAGGATGAAAGGAATATAATTTAGAGCAAGAGAAATGGAACCACCATCTACGAAAAGGAATAACAAAACGGAAAGTTGTGGAGAAGCTACGTGTAAACTCAGAATGTGCGTAAGCAATACATGTTAAGAATCAGAAAGTTATGTGAAATTACAACCCATATAGCATGTTGTACAATCACTTTATATGAAGTAATGTAAATGTACAACAACAAATACAACACACTTAGCATGAAGTACATAATAGTTAGCATAAAGTACATGTGTAGAAGTTGTGTTTTAATATATATATATATATATATATATATATATATATATATAATTTGTAATCAACTGGAGAGAAAGAGAAGCCGAGTAAACACGGAAGTGGGGGGTAGATTTACACGTGAATCCAGGGTTTAGGAGAGAGGGTGTAAAACCTCTCTCAACTTCCCCTTCTAGAAATTTGAATTGTTATGATTTAAAGTTTGAAGAGTTTAAACGGCTTAGATTGTGTCAAAATAACTAGTAGTTGACCCGTTCGGTGGACGGGAATATCAATTTAGAAATGTGATAACTATATTAATTTACTAACAAATGTGATAGTTTGGTTACATTCCAATACATTTTGGAAGGTATCATATTGCAACAAAAGGGCAACATAATGTTTAGTTTGGTTACATTCCAATGCATTTGGAAGTAAAAACGAATTATAGGACTTACGTTTTTTTGGAGATTAAAGAAAACTAGTTTTTAGACCCCGCCGCAAGTAGTTCTAGCAAAAGCAAGATTAGTGATTACACATGGCAACAACTAAGTTAAAAGATTTATCACTCTTTGAAAACCAACTATTGTATAGCACCACACATTGCAATATAACTAAAGAAGTACACAACAGCCCCCGACTTTATTCAAAATCCCTCAAAAATAAAAAGATTGAAGAAAAAATGGAAAAATATAAATGACTAGTTGGGCGTTATCTGCAGCATTCGTGTTCCTCAAAATTGTTTTCGCGTGAGCGCCGGTTATTGTCCTCTTTCCATCTTTAGCCCTATGTTACTTGGCACATCTAACTATACTATTAAAACAACAGAGTTTATGTCCACTTGACCTCTTTCTATTTCTCAAATCCTATTATTTCCATATATAACAGCCACTTCTCATAATTTCTCTACAATTAAATAATTCAAAAATAAATTAAATTAATCAACAACCCATCTACCTTAATTTCCATAAATACCAAACCATTTTATAATTTCTTGCTAATATAATAATTCAAAACTAAAATATTTCTGACCCATAACCCGATTCAAATAATATAAGCTAATTGTGTTTCATATCCCTCATTTAGTTAACCAGAGCCGTTATCACATTCTCCTCCGGGAACCAATCAGTTTTGTCAGACCTCCGTGGCCGTTCCAATCTTCAATTCGATTCACACGCAGTCTGTCACCCTATTCGATCTTCAAGGTATGTACTATTCAGATTCAATGTAACAAATTATTTCGTTATTTTTCAACCTGATCCACCCATTTTCATTTGTTATTAAAAACGGTGGAAAACATCTGGATATCATCACTTTGAAATCGATCTATAATCTACTTTTAAGGTATAAGTTATAAACATATTCTGATTCAACTTTCTTGATCTGTAATCGATTTCTTTCCTATTACATCGATTTCATGTGTTTTTGGTCAAAAAAAAATTCTACTTCTCGATGAAGATTCTGACGAAATCTGTACATAGCTGATTATATGATTGAGTTCGAATCTATTTCTTTTATATTTAATTGATTAAAACCTTCTCTTACGCATCATGCATTGGGGTCGAACTGACCAGAAAAAGTTAGATTTTTTTGTAACATTCAATCATGCACTCCACATGTTTGATGAAATGTCTTTTTTATAAGTTTTTTCATACGCATTTCCCTTTGCTGATAGTGTGAGTACTACTTTATTTATAACTAAGTTGGTTTTGGTGTTCATTTGATGTCTGAAAAAGTATGTAGTCATACAAAAGCTTTTTGTTGACAAATTATAAGGTTTATTTCATTAGCATGCCATAAGGTTTTACATGCATTTTGATTTGTACCACATTATGTTTGTTTCATTGGTTATTTATGATTACTTGGTACCATATAATAGATTGAACTCATGCAAATTTGTTTATTTGAAACTCTAAAATCTCTAATCATTGATATTGTTTTTAAGGTAGACTGTCGATACACCCTGTTGGTGTTCGATGAAATGCCTGAAAGACTTTGTGAGTTTTTTTTTTTGGAAAAGTTTGGTTAATGAAAAATTTATCACAATTATGCCCGAAAGACTTGTTGAGTAGATTTAAACTTTTACCATAATTATGTACTAAAATATTCAAATTATTACCATAATTATGCATTCATTAACTTGTCAATTGACCATTGCACGTAACAATTATTGATTTCAGTTTAAATTTAAATATTATTTTGAAACTACAAATTAATTTTGATTAGCATCTTTTAATATTTTCCAAAGGATGTTATATTTACTAAAATTACGTGCCGTTATTACATATTAATACCTTATTAAGATCCGATTGTCATTTGTTGACTAATTTTATGACTATATGCTTGTGTCACTTAGTGCCTTGCATCTTTTTGATGAAACTCGGGAATGGTAGTCTATAATAATTAAAAACTACAAAGGAGAATTATTTAAGAATATTGTAGTTTGTCTTAAAGATGGCGTACACATATTTAAGTCGATGACCATTTTCCTACTCTCAAATATATTTTGTTTTTAACTCTATCATAAGTTTTAAACAAATTTGCTTTTAGCAGTCTTAAACGAGACCATTGTTGGCTATATTGTTTGAATGTAGTAGTGTTTTTTTTTTACTTTTGTTTTTGACAATTATGAATTTCCATGACAATTTAGTTGATTTTTTTAATCTTTTATAGATTCTCAACATGTCGTTGTGGAAACTTTTAAATCAAACAAAGTCAAGTCTTCAACATGCTACAGATCCTTATTTAATTTTGCGGTATTGAACATCAATTTGTTCTACAGGTGCATATTTTATTATTTTTTTTGTGTACTACTTAGTTTTGTTTCAGATAATTATTTACGTGTTGAAATGTTAATTCTTGGGTGGCAAATGGAGGGTTGGATAATGGGTCAAAATTTGTTTGGGCTAAAATATGTAATTTTATTGTTTTTTATATGTAGATAAGACTATTACACCAAGTATTTAAAAATAGCTACATATATTTAATGACGACGTGCAGGTAAACAAGTGATGTAACTTCATCTATCTTGATAATTTTGTTAGAAACAAGAATGTTGTATATATAACTATTTTTGTTACATGGAACGCCTGATGTTGCAATTGCTAGCTTAAAGTGAAGAACTTCAATTGGGAACTCCAATGAATGGGTGTGTTTCTCATTCATATTTTTATGCTATTATATTTATTTAGTAACTGATATATAGCTGCAATGTGATTAGAGAATAACATTGTTTTTATAATCTTATGATTTATGCAACGAAAATAGACTTTGGTTCAACTATTTGAGTCCGAATTGTATAATATTTTGATATTTTTTCCGGTGCACTTTTTAAAAATAAAAAATGAAGTATGGTTTCTTTTTGGTGAAAATGTATTCAAATAAAGGTCGAAGATCAAGAGCCAGTGACTAAATTTGTATGATAAGGGTTGTCAACAATGTACAATTTTTGTTTGTCTTTTATCCTAATTTTTTTATGTAATGCTTTGATTCATTATGGGATAGGTTGTTATGTCAAAAGGCTAATGAGATTTTGATGTCATTTACACATAGCCATTTTGTTCGGGTCATGTTTACCAATCAGCATGTGTGTCAAAATAATTATACATTTAATAACTAAACAATAATACGAATTTAGTTTTGCAATCAATTGGGCAGTTCTGAAGGTGTACTGTTCAATTATTTATGAGGGAGCTTGAAGAGAAATTTGGAAATTTCTGTTTATTATGAAGATTGATTTATGTTGTTGGAAGTAATAATGAAGCAGGGGTTATGGCTCCAACATTCATGCTTAGAAAAGACAAGATTAAACTACAACTTTTGCTCGACATCATGAGGCGACCATCACAGGAACAAAATAAAGAAGTAAGAATGGTGTCCTTGGAAACTAATCAGTTTGTATACAAAGGAATTTATTTTGATCATTTAAATAATGAATTAAGGTATATCAAATATTGATGAATCACATCTTTTTAATTAGTCAATACAGAACCAATGAACATATTCGAATTTCTACTATGCAGTTACGACTTTGTATACGCGTATGGACAGTCAAAGCTTGCCAGCATACGACATGTTAAAGAACTAACAAAACACTTTAATTTGAAATATACCAAAGTTTCTTTACGGATCTTTTATTGTCGTGTTTTGATTTAAGAAATGTTTGGAACTCAAAGCCTGGCTGGTCGGTTCATGTAACAAAACAAAAAAAATTCTGATCTAATTCAAATGATTTGTTATGGAACCTAGATAATAAATGTCAGCGAATAAATCTAACCCATACAAGCTTATCTAAACTCCCTAATGTATGGATTGTAATTAAAGTTCATGGAAAGACGGGCGGCCAAATCGACCAGGTAGCTTTGCATCTTAATTCCATTTTATTCCTTTTTTACATGTTTTATTGAAAATATTTACTTTGTATGTTATTTTCAATTTTGTAGTGTTACCGTGAGCCTAGGACCGGACACATCACTCCCATGAAGGTTTGACTTTACAAGTTAACTTCTTATTTAACGAATATCAAAACAGAAACTTATAACTTAAATTGTTTGTTTTTGTAGAATTATGGTTCATTTGATGCTTGGAAGAAAAACCTTACTAAATTAGAGTAAGATGCATCTGATATAGCATTGTCATTCCAAACAAGATCAAACCAGTTATTCCTAGCACTGTAAGAGAAACTTGGGATGCTTCAGTTGTGTTTATGATTCTCAAATGCTCTATGCAGGTCCATTTCTCTCTATTATAACCACATACATACCTCGAATATATATATATATATATATATATATATATATATATATATATATATAGGATGAGTATCATTACAGAACTCGTATATAGTTTCACTTTATTGTTTTTCTTGAAGCGCTATGCATTTGTTGCAATGAATATGGATTTGAAAATTAAAGTTTAATTTAATTATTCAACATTTGTTTATAAAGCTAATATATCTTAAGTTCTTTCTTTCTTAATTTCTAAAAAATTTGCAGGCTTGCATGGAATCCCCTCAATATGTTGTATCCGCAATATTTTAAGGTAATTTCTTGTTTATTGCTTATATAACATGGATAATTTTTATCTTATAGTTTTATGTTAGTGCTTTGGATTTTAACATTGCAAGCTCAGAAGCAATGAATGCTGCACTTCTCTTATGCTGCAATCCAGGTACGTCAGGTACGTCTTCTGAGTCTAAAACAATATTTTGACACTCGGTATCTTGAGTTTTCCATTTTGCCCTCTCAAATTTTATTCACATTCCTGGTTTATCTCACACTCATATTTTGATTCACTAGAGTAATTATCCATATAAGCATTATTGTAATTGTATAATTTTAAGTTTGGCATGTAATTGGTTGCAAGTGCATAAATTTTAAAGTATATATGCTTTTTAATTTTAGATACATATTTTTAAAAGTTAAACATTAGTCATTCTTAAAAGTCAATAACTATTCTTAATGTGTAAGAATTTCAACCCAGAATGAGGTGCATATTGTTGGTTCTAGCTAGGGGCATAGAAGCACTTGACTTTTTAGTCAACAGGGGAGAGACAAAAATATGGAAGATGTAAAATCAACTCTATTTTTTTGTATTTTACTCTCTTATTTTTGTTTCTTTATCCAGACGATAAGTATTTAAAACCATTAAATATTTGAACGAGAAGTTACATTCACAACCCGAGCCGCGAGATATGGAACACATTGATTGTTAAATGAAGAAGTGTGAGGTTGCATGAAAACCTATCCTAATTTAGCATGGTTGATGTAGCGCAACATCAACTAATGTGCATTTGTGCACATAAATTATCTTGGTAAGGATGGTTATCAAAGTTATCCAGAATCAAAGCAATTTTGGTGTGTTTGTGCACCAATGGTTCGGTGAGTGACCCCGACCCATTTGTTTTTATTATCTTTGTTACTATTATGTGGAGAGTAATATGAGGATAGTAAGCCATGCGAAAATATAAAATATAATCATTTGTCTTTGTGTTCTTAATATTGTTTGTTCCTGCCAAGAGGACACGTATGCGTTTCAGTTATAAGGTTTTATATTCATAAAATAATGTTTGCTTCTTTTTGTGTCATTATTTGTAACTTGTAAGTTATCTTTGTTTCTTTTCACTAGATGGCCATCCTAAACTGGGACTGAGGACTTGAATTTATGTGTGGCTGTATGTATATGTATGTGTGTGTGAATATATTTGTATGATGTGTGTATATATATGGAATGTCTATGAATGTATTTGTATGATGTGTTTCAAAGAACATATTAAAAAATATTTTGGCGTTTGAAATTATATATTTGTTTACTTACCGATTTCTATATTTTCACCTGTGTCGTACACTGGTTAATAACCTAGTGTATATGAAAACATAAAAGAATTTCAGCAACCCAGGTTATAAAAATACAAACTTTGGATCAATGGATAGATCGGTCCAGGTTCGTTACCCGATCATTTCGAGTTAAGGTCATAACGACCCGATTTATGGACGAACATAAACTGACCAAATGTGTACATGTCATTTTCGGGTGAAAAAAAAACATTACCGAAGCATTAAAACATCGCTAATTAGTTAACACTGTTTTCCCAAATATGCAGCACTTTAAAAGTCATATGTGATTAGATTCATCACAATATGTGATACACAATCAAGAAATGATTTATCCAATAATATAACCATCATTTGTCATAATAACCTGCTAAAATAACTAAAATAATTAACCTTAAAACTAAATCAACTAACACATACTATAAAGCTGCCCACATAAAGACATTAATTACATAAACCCTAATATCTCTTACAAAGGATTTATACAAAAAGATGTAAATTTGAATTCGAATGCAGTTACCAGGGTAGTGATTAGCATCATAAGCAGTAACCGCAAAAGTTCCCTGTAAATCATCAATAGCAATCCACAAATAATGATTACCTAAGCTGCAAATAACATCACACAAAATCAAAATCCCAACTACCATATGAAATTAGAAGACGAATGACTTTTACATTTAGGTAATAGTTGAGTGATTATAATTTTGAAGGCAAAAACCCTATATCCGAACTCATTAAGGCTCCGATATGAAATCAATCGTAGCAGCAATTTCAGAACGCATCATAGCCCACAAAGAAATGTATTCAAAGTATGAAAATATTATATAAGCATTCCATCAAACGCCTTATAGGCACAGTTAGGCTTAAAAATCCAATTTTGTGCTCCTTTTACATATATTCATAGCTGCAATTATGTTGCTTGTTTCCAAACAATACAGTTACTGCCAAGATTCGGTCATCCTCATCACATGTGTAGCACAGTTGTCAAAGCATATTTGTCAACGCATTGCATCAAACAAATTATGTGCATCGTAGCTAAGAATGGCTTTCATGACAGAGGCTCGGAAAACCATCATAGCCTTTCTAAAGCCCAAACGGAGTGACATGCATTTAATCGAACACCTTATGTGCACCGCATTTTAGGTCACAATAGAGTCTACACACTGCACGTTGTAGGCCCGCCGCCGCCATAGACGGCCAAAGCCGCCAACAACAGCAGAGAAACCACCCCACTTTCCCTATGTTACTAATAATCGCCTTACGTTTTAATAGTAAGACTTCATATATTAAATAAAAGGGTCCCTATATTTCTTTCTAAAAAAAGAAATAAATAGGTACATGCAAAGGACTCAAGTGTAAAACCTGATTCGAAAACATATATACCGAAATTAAAGCAGAGATTGATTATAATTAAAGTTGTAGTAACATCCAAGTCAAAAAAATTATCTAATGGAACAGGAAAATGGACCGAGAACACACAGTGGGGCTACTATTGTAAAGAGCGGAAGAGAGAAAGGTGACCGTGGAATATGAATTATCAAGAAGAGAGTGAGACTGGTGGGTATTAAACTCAAAGAGCAACATGTGTAATGCATATATAACATGTGTATGTTTCCAAACACAGCCTGCGGCTAAAGAATAAGGTATAACATGATAAGCAAGAGGTACAGCAGATAGTGCACAAAGTTCTCTTTTAATATATATATATATATATAATATTTAAATGAAGTACATAGGTCTTAACAAATTCCTATTTAATAAATACTTATTTTGTTTGTTTATTTTGTGACTTAGGCATTGCAATCGGTAGATAAGAAAGCTAATTCTAACTTCATGGTATGTGCATGGTCTGATAGTTTATATTGGATCTTAACTCTTTATTTTTTATGCAGGTTCTAATATCGTTGGCCCTCACCCCTATTTGCACAGAAGTGCGGCATGCAGTGGTAATTGAAGCCAGATCGCAATGCGTGCTAGGGTTATTACATCGAGGGACGTACTTTTGCTCATTTTAAGAGATTTATGTTAAACTTGGTTTTTGAATATCAAAATAGTGAGGTTTTTATTGAAAAGTTGCGTTATTATATTTCAAGTTTGTATTTTAAGAGCAATGGATTGAGTGATTAGACTGTAATTGCATTTAATCATGATAAAGGTTATGATATTTAATATAATTATGTTGTCACTTTGGTAAAAAAAATCTTGAAATCTTTTGTTTATAGAATGTTGTTAACTTTGTTGGAATGGTCACAACATGGGGGATTGATAAAACAACGGAAAATAAGTACGAAAATGGCATTTGGTATATATTAATCCATCGATATATAAAGTGACAAATACATTTTCACAAACAAATACATTTTCGCAAACACCCTCCTCCGGCCTATCGAGAAGCGCGGGCTTTGACGTTCAAAGATGAAATTTGAACCTCAAAATCCGAAAAACAATAGATAGTGAAATTGAAACCTAAACCTTAGAGATGTTGCTATGGTACCTAAATATTTGTGTAGTTCTTCCTAAATCGGATGGAGATGGAATGGTTGGAAATGTGCAATTGAAGCCCGAACTTAAGATAGACGTAACTGAATGTGTCTTAATGTGAGATTAACCTGTGCAGTTTGATAATGGTTCGGTTCATTATGGTACCAACCAAATCATCATTGTGTTTCCGCCGCAATGCCCGGGCTCTTCCACTATTAAGTGTGTGTATATATATATATATATATATATATATATATATATATATATATATATATATATATATATATATATAGAAAAGAGTTCAAATAAGAATAGAGAGTTTCTTAAGAATGGTAAGAACCAATATATTTTTGACATGTGACATTACAACCTATGGTGAAAGAACAATTATAGGAAAGTATGTCGGTTTTAGTGGTGAAAGAGTAATTTTAGAAAACTATGTCGGTTTTTGGTAATTTTAAATCTGAACTATTGACTATCATAATCCAATGTCTATGATTTATTCTTAGTCTTCCTAGGAACTACTTCTTTTTAGAATACCTCTCCCCTATATATATATATATATATATATATATATATATATATATATATATATATTATGGGGATGGATCTTGCGAGTAGTGATATTACAGCGAGAAGTGCGAGAAGTGAATGTATAACTCCGTTAATCCTTAATTTCACTCAATTTCATATGATGTTCCATAAATATATGTAGGTTGGTTGTATTTATGTCTTAATTACACATTCAAACCTACCTACAAACATATAAATGCACCGAGCCACATTCAAACCTTTGTACCTACACACATAAAAACATACATACACACATATTAACATACGTACACATATACAAACATACCTACCTACACACATACATGTGCACCTACACAACGTACCTACACATAAGAAAGGGAGTGAAATTAGGGATTAATGGAGTTACACCTTCACTTCTCGCTGTAAAAAAACTTCTGAAATGATCCACTACCTATATTATATATATATATATATATATATATATATATGAGAATGTGAGTCGGTTTATGAGTTACAAAATAATTTGGCGAGTGTCGTTTATAGTGGAATCAACAGAGTTTGGGAATGAAGTTTGATTTATCCCCTCGTTAGAAAGCAGTGTTTGAGTGCCTTCGGGCTTAGTATTTCTTTATGTCACACCTCGACTTAGGGCCTAGGCGTGCGACCAATAGTTGGCACCTGTTTTGTAAATATTTAAGAGTTTATGGGTTAATTTTAGCGGAAGACTTTAAGTTGTTTAAAAGTATTAATTTACATTGAAAACTTTCTTCGGATCTAAATACCCAAGTATTTGTCTACAACATACGTGCTTATATTACAAGGATTTAATTATCAAAAGTTGATCCATCTTGTAACGCGCTTCTAATTCCATAATGACTCCAATACTTGCTACTTCTTATGAATACTTAATTACCTGCATTGGGTGGAAAAATATGTCAGCTATGTGCTGGTGAATACGTATGACTCCAAAAATAATTAAATGAGAGTTTCAATATAAATATAGTTTTCTGTACAAGCTCAGCAGAAATATTTCTATTTCCGAGATTTGTACCACTACCCTACACACACAAAACTGTTCCCCGAGCCACGTAGCCTTTAATGGAGAACTAGTTATAACTGTAAGCCCGCGGCCACGTAGCCTTTGACTGTTTAGGCTGACTAGTTATGTTTGGATCCAGACACATGTGTAATCGGTCTGAGTTGATTTTATTTTCTATTTTGTATTATAACGTTTTTAAGAGATCACGTAATCTCATGTAAACGTTGACTGAATCTTTAAGACAAACAATCCGTTCATCTTATAGAGTATAAATATGTTTTGACAGTTTAAAAAGGTTAACGTATTCACCTATTCCGTCGGTGCGTTTGAAACCTTTCTTAACTGAGACTGATATTAACATATACATAAGTAGGTCCTGATAAAGATTGGATTGTGTTTCTTGATTATGCTATTGCCCTTAAGCTTAACCTTGATAAAGTTTTTAACTTTGTCTTTAATTGAAAACACTTATTTTATGTGACGTTTGATATAACATGCTTTGGCTTAATAAGTTCTATCACGTTGGTGAGTTTCTCCAGATAAGTAAATGTGTCCCGCGATTGATTGAGATTTATACGAATTACTTTTCCTTAGGAAAGAAACTCACTACTAGTGATATCCCCCTTACAGTTTACTACATGCCCGTCAAAATATAACTTGTTTAACATTACTTCATCAAGAAGTAACGTTTTATGAAAATCCTTAATAAAATACTTTCAAGGTTAAAGGCCGTAGCCTTATTTAATGTCTAAGCTATAACTTAATTATCTTAAACATAATCCCTACCTTAACGCGAACACTCGGAATGATAATTAATAAGAAAAGAGTGGAGTTGAGGGCAGGATCTTGATCTTAGAACGCTTATCTGATTGCTAACTTGTTTAGAACTTCTAAACTTGCATGATCTTCATGAAACGGATCGTCGGCTCGTCGTAACAGTAGGGCATGCTTCCCTAGGCTTATGTGTGTGAAATTGAAGGTGTTTTAGGATGATTTGGGCTCAATCCCGTAACTCCCTATTTATAGGCGAGTTTTGTACTCCATCGCGATATGTGATGGAGTTGGTTGCCGGCCATCGAGTGTCGCGACGGCACAATTTATGCGAGAATGCCACGTAGTGACATGTGGCCTATCAAAACGTGCCACGTGTTGACACGTGGTTGGACACGTGTACCCGAATGCTTCACAATGTCATCGCGTGTTGCGATGGTCCTAAGGCTAGGCCATCGCGTATCGCGACGCCCAATTATTGATTTGTGTGCAAGCCCATTGTGTAACGAGATTTTTAATTGTTGCCCCATCACGTATCGCGATGGGTTAGAAGTTTCAGAATTTTATTTTAAGTCCCTAAACTTAAAGAGATTGACATTTTTGGTTAAATCCTAAGAGGGTATTTTATGCGGTGTTACATCATCCCCGCCTTTTTGAATAATATCGTCCTTGAGATTTACCGGAGTAGATGTGGATACTTCTTCTTCATTTCTGACTCGATTTCCATTGTATACTCGGGTCCTCGTCTTGAATCCCATTTTACTTTCACTAACTTGAGTCTCTTGCGTTCGAGGAACTTGATTATGTTGTCTTCGATTTGAATCGGTTGTTCTACAAACTTAAGCTTTTCGTTGGCTTTAACATCCTTTAAAGGCATTGCAAGGGTTTCATTGGCTAAACACTTGCGTAGGTTGGATACGTGAAACACGTCGTGAATGCCTTTCATTTATTTGGGTAACTCCAGTCGATAAGAAACTGGTCCAATCTTTTCAAGTATTTTGAATGGTCCAATGAAACGTGGACTCAATTTTCCTTTCTTTCTGAATCATACTACACTTTTCCAAGGTAATACTTTGAGTAGTACTCTATCGTTTTCTTTGAAGTCTAACGGCTTATGGCGGATGTCTGCATAGCTTTTCTGTCTATCCCCTGCTGCTTTCAATCGTTCACGGATTTGTGTTAATTGATCGTTAGTTCTTTGAACAATTTCGGGTCCTGACAATTGATTGTCACCTGTCTCTGACCAGCATACAGGTGTTTTACACTTTCGTCCATATAGAGCTTCAAATGGTGCCATTTGGATACTCGTATTATAACTATGGTTATATGAGAATTCCATTAGAACAATATGAGTATCCTAGCTTACTTCTAAATCTATTACGCATGCACGCAACATCTCTTCCAAGGTTTGAATTGTACGTTCACTTTGTCTATCTGTTTGTGGATGATACACAATGCTTAGATTTAGTCGTGTCCCCATAGCCTTTTGATAACTTGACCAAAAGTTTGAGGTAAAACTACCATCTCTATTTGAGATTATGGATAGTGGCACACCATGTAAAGATACTATGTTTTATACATATAGTTGTGCTAACTTATCCATGCTATACGTTTCTTGTATCAGAATAAAATGAGCAGACTTGGTAAGTCTGTCTACAATAACCCAAAATGCATCATTTTGACGAGAAGTTTTAGGTAACTTCATAATTAAATCCATGGTTATCATATCCCATTTCCAAATTGGCATTTCTGGTTGTTGTCGTAATCCTAACGGTTTTGATGTTCGGCTTCTACGTTAGAACAACTTAGGCATTTTGCAACATATAAAGCAATATCCTTTTTCATACCAACCCACCAATACTCATCCTTCAAATTGTGATACATCTTGTCACTACCCGAATGCATCATGCATTTCGACTTATGTGTTTCTTCAAGAATATTATCTCTTAAATTTCCAATTATTGGTACCCAAATTCTTTTGCCGAGTCTAAATATTTCGTCGTTTCCCTTGACCAATTGATCAATAGTACCATTTTCCTTTTCGGCTTTAAAGTTCCCTTCCTTTGGTGCCAACTTCTGAGCTTCTTTAATCTGGTTAGCTAAATCAATTTTAAGTTCCAATCTACGAGCTCGGACTCTCCTTGGATTATCATGTTCATTCTACTTAAAGCATCAGCCACTACGTTGGCCTATCCTTCATGGTATACAATTTCACAATCGTAATTGTTGAGAGTTTCCATCCAACGCCTTTGTCTCATATTCAACTCTTTTTGATCAAAAATATGCTTCATGTGTGAAGCATCACAGTATATGGTAAAGTCATCCAGTCCTTCTGGCAAGGCTAAGATAGGTGCATTGGTTAACTTTGTTTAAGTGTTTCGAATGCTTCTTCTTGTTTTGGTCCCCATTCAAACTTAATTGATTTTCTAGTGAGTGAGGTTAATGGATCCTCTATTCTAGAGAAGTTTTGAATGAATCTTCAGTAATATCTGGCTAGTCCAAGAAAACTTCTGACTTGAGTCGGTGTCTTGGGTTTAACCCACTTTGTAATTGCTTCGATCTTTGCTGGGTCTACTTGAATACCTTTTTCATTTACAATATGACCAAGAAATTGTACTTCCAGTAACCAAAATTAACATTTGGAGAATTTGGCATACAACTTCTCTTTCCTTAGAGTTTCAAGTATAATCTTGAGATGAACTTGATGATCTTCTTTGGACTTGGAGTAAATAAGAATGTCATCAATGAATACAATAACAAACTTACCAAGACGTGGTTTGCAAATACGATTCATCATATCCATGAAAGCTGCCGGCGCATTAGTGAGTCCAAAAGGCATAACGGTGAACTCATAATGTCCGTACCTAGTCCTGAATGCCGTCTTTGGTATATATTCTTCCTATACCTTCAATTGATGGTATCCTGATCTGAGGTCAATTTTGGAAAAATGGCTTGCTCCTTGGAGCTGATCAAACATATCATCTATCCTTGGTAATAGGTACTTGCTCTTAATTGTAACTTTATTTAGCTCATGATGATCTATGCACATGCTCATAGATCCATCCTTTTTCTTAACAAATAAAATCGGAGCTCCCCATGGTGACAAACTTGGTCGCATAAATCCTTTTTCCAACAGTTCATCCAACTCTTTCTTTAACTCTTTCATTTTGGTGGGTGCTAATCTATAAGGAGATTTGGCTATTGGGGAAGTTCCTAGTATGAGGTCGATTCTAAACTCTACTTCCCTAATTGGTGGGATTCCAGGTAGCTCGTCTGGAAACACATCCTTGAACTCAGAAACAATGGCCACTTCTTCTATCTTTTTGGGTTCGGGTTCCTTTGGTTACATAGGCCATAAATGCGAGGCATCCCTTACCTAAGCAACTACTTGCTTTTATTTTAAAATTATTTCTACCTTTCCCACCTCTTTGTCTTCAGTGATACGAATGGTTTTATTGTTAGATGTTCGGATGTCAATGGCTTTATCATTACATAATATACGAGCTTGATTAGATGATAACCAATCCATACCTAAGACTACATCAAAACCTGCCAATGTCATGGGTAACAATCGTACAAGTATGATGTAATCGGCTAAAGAAATTGTTGCATTAGTTAAAATCTCGGTTATTCTAATCAAATTTTTATCAGCAGTTTCAACTTCAAAATGCTTATCTAACTTACCTAGAGGTTCATTTAATAGACTACAGAACTTGTAATCTATAAAACTCTGGTTAGCACCTGAGGCAAACAAAACTCTAACATAAACATTATTGATAAGAAACGTACCGGTGATCACGTCCGGTATGTCCGCAGCCTTCTGATTATCAAGCATGAAGACACGCAAATTTTCTTTCTTGGCATCGGCCTTGACACCACTACCACTTGCACCAACTGCTGTTGTCGGTTTCTTTTTCAGACACTCAGTACTAAAGTGTCCCTTCTCTCCACAGTCAATACACACCACAACCTTTCTCTTCCAATTTGCTTCAACATGACCCGTCTTTTTGTAGAAATTACATATGATGGTGTTAGATGGTTGAAGACATTTGTCAAGGTGTCTCCTTCCACAAGACTTGCAAATCGGACATTTATACACAAATGCCCCTTCCCTCTTCTTCTCAACCTTTCTTACCTTTCCTCCAACAATCATTCTTATATCATCCGTCTTCTTCTTCTCATCCCTATTCCTGATCATCCCATCCATCAAATACCTTGCTACTTCCATAGAAGATTCTGTGGTCGATGTCATATTAGAACGAACCAAATCACGTATTTCGATTGGTAGTCCGTAAATATATCTAGTCACTTTGTTGAATTCGAGGGTGACTAAATGTGGGACGATCCTACAGTACTCAAGGAATTTGGTATTGTATTCCTTGAGATTCGTTCCTATGACCTTGGGGTTCCATAATTTTGTTTGAATTTGATCCATTTCATGGATCGGACAGAACTTATTCAATATCATTTCTTTGAAAGTTTTCCATTCCATGTTATACAGATTTTCCCTACCCTTAATCTCGATAAGGGTATTCCACCATTCCAACGCTTCTCCCTTAAACATTTGGGAGGTATACTGAACCTTCTCCCTCTCCGTACATTTGCTGATCATCACGATAGATTCAGTAAGTCCTTAGCACGGATCTTTTAATGTGATATCAACAATCTTGATGTTATTGCGGAATATAACACAATATGATTCAAGACAAATGAATGAGACACGTAAAGAACACCAAAGGATGCGTTAAAACACACGTATATTAACATCGAGTGTTTAAGCACAAACTCATACAATCACACGTTCAACAATACGAATGAACGGACAACCCAACCCTAGATACAATATGACTATATATAGGGACTACACCTAGCCCAACAAAAGACCAAAGCCCACCGAGATCACAAAGATCTCAGTTTACATATACGCTCAAGACATAATACAAAACCAAATGCAAACCTAAGTACAAACCAACTAACGTAGACCCAAAAATCTCCCCCATGGTTTGTAATTTTGTCTTTAATCATATTCCATAATGTTCACGTATGTATCTGTAAGTCCACCAGCCCAGAAGCCTATTCTGACAATTGAACCCACCATTCTTGTGTACTATTTCGCGACCTCTTCAAACAAAGGCTCAACCACAATTTGAAAATTTCTGAGACTCTTGATATCTCTCTCTCCGAACATCAGTAAATCCTTTGGATCGACAAAACGGAATTGGCCCCTTCGTAGACAGATGACAACAGTAGCTGTTTCACTGTCATACGTCCAGAACCTCATTTCGTCAAGCGCCCCATCTGGAAGTGCGTTAGGCACAGGAATGTGAGTTGCCTTCTTGGTCGGAGGTCACATTACATTCACCATCGTCTTTCCCGTCCTTGGGTCACAAACTCCCTTAGCTTTTTTCAAACATGATTCAGCTGTTGACATGTTCAGGAATCCCTGATCGACTAGTTTGCTTAAGAAGTTCCAGAAGTTTGTGGCTTTCTTGTCATGGTTTGGGTTATGAAACGGAGCGTTGATGAGGTCACTAAGATCTACCTTCGTCCAGGATCCAAAATCCTTCATTTTCCAATAATACTCTGTGTTTCTAGACCTGTGTTTCACCGACCACATACTCTTATCAGTAACAAATCCCCAGGACATGTATCCTGATCGATCACCATATATGTCTGAGATGCCCTTCTTGAATTTAACAATGAACTTGTCCGGGTGATCATAAGATTCAACGTTCTGATTTGAGTTCTTTATAACAAGGATCATCTTTTGAGTTCTTTCACTTTGTTATGTAGTCTTGGGTAGAATGGAGAAATAGTGCTCCAGTGACTCAGATGCATCAGCATGTGCAGAAGTGCGCGCACTGGAGCTGCCACTTTGATCATCAGTAGGTGTCTTCGCAGCAACATCCTCACCGGATTTAAATTCATCTCCAAACTTGTGAACGAGCTTTTGTTGGAGGTCTAGGTACATAGCAGTGAGGCCACCCATGTTGGCTTGAAGCTAATTTATCGTTCGATCTTTATCAGAGTTGCTAGCTTCAAGTTCTTTTATTCGTACATCCTTCACAACTGAATCTTGCTCGAGTTCAAAGACTCGTCGTTGTAAGGACTGTAAATCAACTATTCCGACTCAAGTGTAATTCCCTTGCCCTTGCCCTTATCCTGCATAAAGTTATCTTGCATAGCAAGAATATAAGCAATCTTTTCTACAACACTTGAACTTGACTGACCACTCGGGTTAAATGGTCCCGATGGCTTGTCAACAAATGGTATATCAGCCTCAAACTCGAACCCTTGTGCAATATCATGGAAAATATGTTCTTGAGTTTGAGGTTCAGTAGTAGGTGATCTTGTATCAACATGAGTCACAACAAGTTCCGACTCGTGTTCCGTCTTTTGGTTGGTTGATGTAGTTTCAGTAACTAGCACACCAGATATAGGATCATTCTTTCTTCGTTTTCGTGGAATAATATCGGTGGCTGGTTATTCAGTAATTTCTTCTTCATGTGTCACAGTGACTGATTGAGGAGGTTTCAATGTAGTCGACTGGAGCTGATCTTTAAACTTTTCAAACTCTGCTAGTTGATCAGCAGTAGGTACTGTTTCTTCTTCTTAGTGTTCAATCTCCATGTGTTGTACTGGAGAGGTTTCTGGTTCATCATCGTTTGAAAAAGTTTCAAACACAACTGTGAACCTCCTAGCAGGTGTCACATGCTCCTAATCAATCTAGGCACTCGCAGGAGCCGCCTCAGTTTTTGAAAATTTTCCGAACTTAACCAGTTCATGAAGGCCTTTGTAAACGACCTTTGATCCCTTTCTTGATTGCTTCATTAGTCCAAAGGTATTGGGATCCATAGCTTTCAGATCAAGCGTCTCTACAGATTTTACAAGATCAGGATAATGGGAGTCAAAGATCATATGTAGAAACCTTGGGTACATAAGAAACATCTCCTTCTTCTTTCCCTTCAAGTTGCTCAAGATCTCATCGAACACAAACTTAGAATAATCATAGTTCCAGTTCATGATCAGAGCAACCACAGTCGGCATCTGAATGAGGCTAATCTCGTCTGATCCCCCTTTGCGTCCTGATACACATGTAAAGAATGTGTTAATTAAGAACCTCCAGTATGGATGAAATAATTTCTTGATTGCTGGAGGGTAGGATCCTTCATTACCCATCTTGATTGCAACTTCAGTAACGGTGTCAGTTGGATATTCCATTGGATAATCTGGTTGATCACCAAATAATAACACCTCGTGAATAATGGCCTCTGAAATGACGACCGGCTTCTTTTGAATCATGGAGTCAATACTAACGACCCCCTGACACCTCTTTAATTGATAGAGGCGTTGCTCCAGAACTCTGTGATCATCTTCTTGCATATGACATGATTTTCTCGTATAGCATGAGAAATCCTGCATGTATTAAGCCCCACGATCATGGATATGAACTCTTTGTGCTCCAACGGTGGATCATACAAGCATCCAACTATGTTGTGAGTATCCACAAAATATATGGGTGCTTGATCAGCCATTACTGCAACAAACGATTTAAGTTAATAAACATTCACTTTATTTAATCAACAACTTGATATTATGTTTTCGGAAATAACACAACCATTTCAACCTCTATCCTAATCACTATCCATCACAGGAATGACAATCAACCCTCAAACTCATCCATACATCATTCACGATAAACCGAAACAAGATTCTCTTCTTGTTCATTTACCTGTTAATAATCAAAGATCAGAAGGTAACTTGAAATATAATATCTTGATTGTCTTGATTAGAGAAGAAGATCAAAGGGTTTTCGAAATTTCGGCCAGAGAGATATAATAAGTGTTGAAATATGAAGCCAATAATACACTGAAAACCCTTTTATATATCAAACTTCCTTATATGGGCCGAAAACCCTAATGGGCCAAGAACTAGATAGTAATCAGGCTCAAGTTATAATGTTTAAACCAATTTTTAAGGGCAACATGGGCTGAAACGGTTTTAAGCTCAACACATACTTGATCCATAGTTTTAAAAACCGATTCCTTATAGCATCTGTTTAGTTGAGAGTAATTAAGAGGTAGAAATAAAATAAATATAATGTATAAAATGAATAAAAAGTAAATAAAGCACAATATAATCACTTGGCCTTCTTGTAGTTTAGTAAAATTTTAGAATCAAATCTCAGTTTTGATAAAAACGCCGCTTTTACGAAAAGATCCGAACATGGAATCATATTGATTAAGATGCTTTCACAAAGATTCATGTTTAACGTTATTATGACATAAAGAAATAGGCTGATAGCATGTATAATAAACTTAGAATGATTTTCATTGTATCAGTGATGCGAGTTAGGTTCAGTTAGGCATAAATCTTAGATGGACATCACTCATGGACCCGTGATGCCTCCTGTCTCTTCTCAAAGCGTATTTGGCTTTTCCTAGATCACCCCAATTTGACTCCAACCCTCTAGTGCATGATCATAATTTTTATAGATAACAAGAAAACTTTTAAGCTTTAAGGTTGAACGTTGGACTACAAGCCGTCCGGACTTACACGCCTTACATTAAGAGTGTTTAGGACTTATTTGAATGCCCCACCCTTGTAGTTATAGTTTGACCCTATAAGCTTTTTAAAAACAAGATTTTAGCAATATATATATATATATATTTATATATATATATATGTATATATATATATATATATACATATATATATATATATATATATATATGAAACTCAAAGAATTTTTTTAACATAATATTATTTCACAATACTTTTGGTAATCAAGACACTAACGGGCTCGTGTATGACTGTGTAATTACTTTTCTGCCTATCATTTGGAGAGATGCATATGGAGACATGCACATTTCTTCAAAATGAACATTTACAGTAAGTTTAGCATATTTAGTTTATGTCACTTCAACTTTTGCGCATCATGGAAAGCTACCATGCAAATCAATGACTGTTCTAGAGCCTTTTAAGCTTAATAAGTTCACCCGTTAGGCACACAGAATCAATTTTCCTTATCATTTTCCAAAGGTTGGATCAATTTTCATTTGAAAATATTTTGAAGTTTCTAAAAGGCTGTTAACTGAATAATCATATCACTTCCCAGATAATTACAGAAGACAATTTAAAATTCAGTCGCCCCGGTAACTCATATTTTTCAAGTGAATAGCAATCCCGTATGTCCACAAGTGGTTAACATGACAAAACACATATATAAATACATATCCATCAAACTTAGAACAACCGACATAATTTTAAGCGAAAGAATACAAAACAAAACACATCACAATCGCCTCAGATGCTTTTAGTCTTTAGGTGAATGGCTATCCTGTATGTCTACAAGTATATGACAGGACCAAACATATACAAGTATATGTCCTTTAAACTTGAGCAACCAACATAATTTTAAGCGAAGGTGAAGAATTAAATAAAATTTTTATAGTTTTTTTTAAATAAAACACACACACTCTTTTTGATTTTTTTTTATTTTTCTCCCATTAAATTTGTGCAAAATTAGAAATATGTACAAATTTAACCTCAATAATACTCAATCATCGAAGCGGAGCATTTTAAGAAACCCCACAAGAACATTAAATCTGGCTGTTCCGACTGGTTTTGTGAATAAGCCCGCAACATTATTATCAGTGTGAACTTGATCAAGATGAATAAGTTTTCGGTCGTAACAGTCACGAATAAATTGAATTTTAATATCTATATGCTTAGTTTTTGAATGCCGAAGATGATTTTTAACAATAGCTATAGCAGCATCATTATCACAAAAAATCGGAGTGTCAAGAAATTGCAAACCGTAATCCAGCAATTGATGTTTCATCCAGATAACCTGTGAGCAGCAAGCTGAGGCAGCAACGTATTCAGCCTTGGCAGTGGACGTGGACACCGTTTGTTATTTCTTGCATTACCATGAAATGAGTCGATCGCCCAAGAACTGACATCCAGCGGATGTGGATTTCCTATCAATATCATCTCCACCATTATTGATATCATCAAAAGCATATAAATCAAATTATGAGTTTTTGGGATACCAAAGACCTAACTTTGGTTGCCCTTTTAGATATCTAAAAATACGTTTAACAACAATAAAATGAGATAGTTTAAGGTTAGTCTGGAAACGGGCACATTGACAGACAACGAACATAATGTCAGGGCGACTTGTGGTTAGATACATCAGGGATCCGATCATTGATCGATAGTACGTTTTATCTACGGGATTCCCTTCAGGATCAGAAGACAGAAGAGGTCTTTCCGCCATAGGAGGTGTTGCGCTCTTGGAGTCTTGAAATTCAAACTTCGCAAGCATATCTTCAACATACTTTCCTTGATGCGACAAGATCCTCGTCGAACTCCGACGAACCTGCAACCCTAGAAACATTGTTATTTCCCCCAACGAGCTCATTTCAAATCTCTTCTTCATCACCTCTTAAAATTCAGAACACCACCCATTATTTGTAGACCCAAATATGATATCATCCACATAAATCTGAACCAGAATCATATCTTTCCCAACAGTTTTAGGGAACAGAGTTTGATCAATGGTTTATCTCTTGTAACCGTGACCCAGAAGATGAGCAGTCAAGGTTGTATACCACGCTCGAGGCTCTTGATGAAGTCCATACAGTGCCTTATCTAACTTATAGACATGAGTAGGATTCTTTGAGTCAACAAACACGGTGGCTGATCAACATAAATCTCCTCATTAACTTCGCTATACAGAAAAAAATAGTTTTGACATCCATCTGACAGACCCTGAAACCCATGTAGGAAGCGTATGCCAGAAAAATCCGAATGGCTTCAATTCGAGCCACGGAAGCATACACCTCAGTGTAATCTAAGCCTTCAACATGACGAAATCCACAAACGATGAGCCATGCCTTGTTTCGAACAATAACTCCCGTGTCATCTTGTTTGTTTCCGAAAACCCATCTTGTATCCAAGCTTTCTTTCCAACAGGCAGCTCGAACAACCTCCAAACTCTGAGTTTTTCAAACTGATTTAGTTCCTCATGCATAGCATCTACCCAGTTTGGTTCCTAAAGAGCCATTTCCACAGACATAGGTTTCTATCTAAGAGATGAAAATGGAGAACAAGCAGCTATTGATGTGTCCGGTCTAACTTTTGGTGGACACGCCTGTCTCAAGTGAGTCTATTACATTTTCAATTGGATAATCACGCTGAATTCTTGTTGGAATTTGATGTTCGGGAACAAAGATGGTAGTAGGCAAATTTGTTGGATCCTCAAGACCGTCAGAGAGAGGATTCCTTCATCCAAAAGCTGCAGTACTGTGAGAGTACGAAGTGCTGGCAATATATTCATTTGGTATGACATCTGGGAACAAATTTCTTCTGAAGATTTAACGAATTGGACTCCACCCCGACTGTTGAACCATTAACTAAAGGTGTAGGTGAAGGCACAGTTTCGGTAACATTTTATGGTTGAGTATCTGACATTTTCGGTGTAGCATCCAAAGATTCTGAAGGATCAATACCCAGCATCGGAGATATCTGAGAAGTACAAGGTGAATCTTCTTCTTCATCAGCAGTTACATAAGCACTAGCACCAGATATTTCTGTGGTAACAGGTGGAAACACATTGAACGGCCTAAAGAGCTCAGTACAATCGAACAACCAGTCAGGACCAACGCGAGCATCGGTCTCATTCTCTTCTAGCCAACACACGACATAAGATTCCACAATCTGCCAGGTGGATTTATTGTAAACTTTGTAAGCAACGCGACCAGCATATCCAACAAAATAACAATCGTCAACCTTGGCTCTGAATTTTGGAGTCGTTTCAAGAATCAACAGGGTGCATGGGCATCTAAACACCTGAAAGTGGGAAATTGTGGGCTTGTGACCGTAAACGATCTCATATAGAGTCTTCATCTGAGACTTGTTGATCAGCACTTGATTTTGAACATAGCAGTTCGTGTTGACAGCCTCAGCCCAGAAAAACAACGGCAGTTTTGAATCACACAACATGGTTCTTGCCGCCTCAATAAGAATTATGTTCCTTCGTTCAGCAACACCATTTTGTTGCGGTGTCCGAGCTGAACTATACTGTCGAAGCACCCCCTTTTCGGCACAAAAGTAGTTCAGAGTAGAATTCTTGAATTCCGTACCATTGTTACATGGAATACCCTTCAGATTTAAGTTGAGCTGATTCTCCATAAGCACCATGAATCGTTTGATCAATTCTGCAGTTTCACTCTTATTTGACAAGAAAAACACCCAAGTAAAATGTGAGTAATCATCAGTAATAACAAGACAATAAGAGCTTCGAGAAAGACTCAAAACATGAACGGGACCAAATAGATCCATATGCAGCAATTGAAAGACTGATGAAATGGTGTTTACCAGTTTTGGCTTATGAGATTTACGATTGTGTTTACCCAAAGCACAAGCCACACATTTTTTAATAGTAACAAAATCTTTGACGGGTAAACCACGCACCAAGTTGATTTTAGCCAGACGATTTAGGTTTTTAATATTTGCATGACCAAGACGATGATGCCAAATCATTGTATTATGTTCTGACACTTTTGAAAACAAGCATTTTATTTCATCAGGAACGTTTTTGTTCATGTCTATCACATAAGCATTATCATTTTTTATGATCTAACCAGAACCCAATCTTCTGGTATGATGATACCAGGTTTCAAAATCAAGCACTCTTTTTTAGTGAAATGGGTTGAAAAACCTTTATCACAGATCTGCGATGCATTAACTCAGGAACAAAATTAACATTTTAAAACTTTAAAACACCATTACTTACAGTGCCATTCTATGAAATCTTCCCTTGTTCTCCTCCCGCAAAGGAAACATACACACCGATAAAGATTTGAATGTCGCGTAGTTGGGAAATGTCTCCTGTCATGTGCCTAGAACAACCACTATCAACATACCAAGGTCTGATGATATTCCTCTATAGCTGTTCCTGCACGATGTGCAAGATCAATTAGACTTTGGTACCCAGTCCATGGTAACACTGGGTAAACCTGATTCATCTTCACTTGTCACGAGTTGTCATGACATATCTTCCTGATTATCTAATATAGAGTTCGATGCCTTTTTCACCAAAGACTTAGGCAACCATTCAAGTTTACCATTATAAGATTTACTGTTATTTGTACGAATGGATGGCTAGTCTCTGGTTTGCGAGTGGGAGACACAGATGAATTTGTCCTCCTAACTTGCTTTGGTTCAGAAACAGAGTTGGTTTTTCAGACCAAAGCACGATTTCTACAATTCTTACCAAACATGTTAGGCTTGGTCTAATGAGGACTAAACCTATCAAATTTGTTTTTGTTCCAATCACCGTCAGAGGGATTTGCTTGGTGATACCCGAAGTCTCGTCGATAGGTATTACGATGCATATTCCTCTGATAGAATCCATAATATGGGACATATGGACGGTGTGGATAGTTTCTAACGATATGACAAGGAGTGCCACAATTAAAACACGTTTGACGTTTTATATGAAATTCATTGTGGTCGACTCCTTGTCTGGACCTGTTGTGTGAGTCAGTTCGCTTTGCGTGGTGTTTACCACTTGACGCATTGTTTGGTTTATCACCTTTTTGATCATTAGAGCATCCCTCTTTAACAAACTTAGGCGGTGAGTATTTATTATAATTTTTCGTATTTTTAAATTTATTAAAAACGACATCACCAGATTTCAAAGTTTTAACAGAATCAACCACACAATTGTCTTTGCTCTTAAAACCATAACCCACACAAACAGTCGAAATAACAGAATTCAAAACAGGTATTTTTAAAGAAACATCAAAATTAATATCTTTCTTATTTGAAACACATGAATCGTCATCCTCATCAGTCCAATCCTGAAAAACTACTTTATCTACACATGAGGCAAACACATTAGAATCGTTCACTCCTGAAGTGGATGCAGTAGCATTACTGAATCAGCTTTGTCATTTTTAGCTGGTTTACCATACTGTATGTCTTTTACCTTTTCTTCATGCTCTTTGGTAAGAAGAAGACCAGTGTAGTTGTCATTATATAGTGGGGGTACATGACTATATCCTATACCCTCACCTTCATTTTCTTTCCACTATAATTGATTTTCAATAATTGAATTGACTACTTTACTGGAACCATTGAATTTCCTAACGTCTAGTTAAGCCCTTTCAAATTTGTTAGTTAGATTTGAAATTTCTAACTTAGAGGCTTCCAGCTCAGCGATTAATTCAACAATTTTCTATTTGCATCTAGGTGGGTGACAATATTTTATTCTAAAATCTGATTGGAGTTTAGAAAAATCCTTTTTCTGTGCTTTTATTTTATCTGTGAAGGCTTTTTCAATTTTCTTGAGCTTATAATTTTCGATTTTTTACTACTTCAATTTCCGTAAGTAAGTTACTATTATGGAGCTTATATAGATCTATTTTATCAATACAAGCTTGAGAACGTAGTTGAGAACTTGCATCAGATGAGCTGGAAGGAGTGAAAACAATGAAAGCAAATTGAAGCTCCTTAACTTGTTCCTCAGCAACATTCTCTTCTTCCGCATCTTAAACATGAGCAAAATTTACAGTCTGATTACTTATGTTGAGAGTAGCCATCTGATTAGTCCAGGATAATTGTTGAGCTACCAAACCCCGTTCACCTTCACCCATACCTGCCCCACTTTCTCCTCTAGCATTTCCCATCGGGACCAGCACCCTTTTTCTATTTCCTTCTTTAGCTGGGTTAGTGCATTCACGAGCAAAGTGACCCGGGCTCGTGACAATTGTAACACCTTAGAGTATCCTTGTTAAATCCCACCTTCTGATTTGCTGGCACGTTCCAGTTGTTTCTACATGTTCTCTTAGTAAACTTCTTTGCACGAAACACAGCCATGGCGATTTGCCAAGATATATACATCTCTTTTACATCATCAGGATGAATTTGATCTAGCTCAGCGGCTACCACTGGCTGAACCAGATCTCCAAAAAGAAAGGCATTGGAGCAATTCATGAATCCAGCCATTAGTGTGATGTTTTCCTGAGTCTCCTTTGGAATGAATGGAATATGACTAGGAGACTGACTCAAAGACGCAGTTGGGAGCTGGGACTTGGCAGCTGAAGCAGTTGGTTGAGCGGACTGTGGGAAGAACACATGAGCTGGTTGTGGTGGAGCCGGTGAGAATTGACCCCGAGAGGACTTGAACATTGAGAAACTAGGCTGAGGCTGATATTGCTAATTACACTGTCCTTGAGAGGCCTTAAACATTGAGAAGCTGTCTTGTGAGATAAGTGCATGTTAGAAGCAACATTCTAGCCAGCTGTACAGTAAGAGTTTGCATGGTTTATGGCATGCTGATTGTCATCCATATCACATGCTTTGATGATTGCCACAACTTCTGACAGAGTCAACTTGTTGAGATCCCTTGTCTTCTTGATCACAACAACATTCATATTCTAGCTTTGAGGTAAGGAATTGATCAGTATTGCAGTTCTCTAAATCCAAAAGCAATCTCGGGTGAGAATTGCCATGGTTAAAGTAGAAAGCGTGTCGTCCTCTTCGACCTTCTTAAAATCAGAAATCATCATACAGTGCAAAGGGTTTCACAGCAACCTCTTAAGAATTATCACGTTGGTATGTGATAACTTGAGGACCCCTAATTAATACTTCTCCAAACCTTGGCTTCCTTCATTTTCATGTTTTTATCAAATCTGAACTTCCACTCGCTAAACCCCACATGAGACAACAGACGAGGTATGCGAGTAGCAGTTCCCATTATGGAGTCCAGTTCTTGATGTAGTGTAGCATTTGTTGACCCATTACCATTAGTTATTTGGTCCATTTTAACAGTAACAGTAATAGTAATATTGTTCTAGTAAATAAAGTCCAAGTACTTTTTCAAAGCCCAAATAGATCAGGCCGAAGTGCAGTCCAGCCTGAGAACCAAGAATATTGGCAGAGAACACCTGTTGACCGAGAACGAGCGTTTGACCGAGAACAAGTGTTGACCGAGAACAGTCAAACTTAATAGAAAACAACTAAGTCTGACCGAGAACCCTGAAAATGTGACCGAGACCTATCAATTTGTTCCGCGAACGATCAAATTTTCCCGAGAACGCTTGAAATTAACCGGAGAGAACACATAAATCAAACCGAAAATGATGAAAATTTGTTCAAGAACCCAGAGTCTTTGGGCTAAGATCTCACAAATAACCCCTAAAATAGTCTAAATTGCCCAGAACACGTTTGACTGATTAAATATGGTAACAACTAAATTCCCGATATTTATGGGATTTGAATTGTTTCCAAACCACACTCAATCCTTGACCAAAAATATCACTTCTTCTTCTTCTTCTCCGATGCACTGTTCACCGGAAAAACAAACACAAACACCAAAATCACCAAGACAACTAATGAATCAAAACCTTGAATCTTTTGATATAAAACCGAGAATAGAATAGGTCAATAGTCTTTGATACCCATTGTAAGTCCTTAGAACGGATCTTTCAATGTGATACAAACAATCTTGACGTAATTGCGGAATATAACACAAGATGATTCAAGACAAATAAACGAGACACGTAAAGAACACCAAAGGATGCTTCAAAACACATGTATATTAACGTCGAGTGCTTAAGCACAAATTCATACAATCACACGTTCAACAATACGAATGAACGACCAACCCAACCCTAGATACAATGTGACTATATATAAGGACTACAACTAGCCCAAACACAAGCCCAAAGCCACCGAGATCACAAAGATCTCGGTTTACATATACGCTCAAGACACAATACAAAACCATATGCAAATCTAAGTACAAATCCACTAATATAGACCTAACAGATTCCATCTCCTCCAGCCATCAGAGGGTAACAATTGCTCCTTTGTCACCATGAAATTATTTTGTAAGTCCTAAGAACGGATCTTTCAATATGATATTAGTGATCTAATTGTTATTGCGGAATATAACAAGAGATGATTCAAGACACACGAATTAGAACACGTAAATAATACAATGATGCTTGAAAACATACGTATATTAATGTCTAATGCTTAAGCACTTGTTACACAAACTCTTGTTCAACTCTTGCACAATGAACGACCAACCCAAAACCATATACACATCATATATATATATATGGGAACTACAACCTAGCCCATAACATGCCCAAGCCCACTAAGATCACAAAAATGATCTCGGTTTACATATGCATGGACCATACTACCAAAATAAAACATAGACTAAGTACAAACAAAACTAAATAGGCCCACCAATCTCCCCCTTGGTTTGTTTCTTTGTCTTTTAATCGGTGTGCCATAATGTTCACGTCTGCATCCTTTAAACAACCAGCCCTAAAACCTGTTCTAATAATCGAAGTCGCCATTCTTGTGTATTCTTCTGCAGCTTCTTCAAAGTGTGGCTCAACAATAATCTGAAAGGTGCTGAGAGTCTTGATATCTTTCTCTCCAAACTTAGCAAATCTCTTGGATCGACGAACCGGCATTGACCCCTTCGTAGACGTATGACGACAGTAGCTGTTTCACTGTCATACATCCATCATTTCATATCATCAAGTGTGCCATCTGGAATCGCACTCGGCATAGTAGTATGATTTGCCTTGTTTGTTGCAGGCCACATAACATTCACCATTGTTTTTCCTGTCCTTAGATCCTGAACCCCCTTAGAATTCTTCAAAAATGACTCAGTAGTAGTCATATTTGGGAATCCCTGATAGACTCGCCTCTTCAAGAATTTCCAGAAGTTCGTAGCTTTCTTATCATGACTGGATTGTGGAACGGAGCGTTGATGAGGTCACTGAGATTTACCTTTGTCCAGGATCCAAAATTGTCGGTCCTGATTTCATCGCTCAATCACTCCCTAACTAACTGTCGTAACCCACACAATAAGTGTCGACAAGAAGGTTTAACGACTTGCTATTTAGGGAAAGAACACTAGTGTATTAATGGCGGGAAACACTAAGACACTATATGTTGCTCACTCGAAAAAAATGTAACAAACACACAATGTAACTCAAAAGATTTCATTAATATAAAGTCAGATACAATAAGAAATCATTTAGGGTTTTAGAATGGAATGTTTTGATCTTAGGGCGAATATCAGTTCGAGAATATGTCAGCCGTCAAATCGCTATCATATGAAAGGTGTAGGTGCCGTGTGTCATTGGCGTGCCCTAAATTATTAGTTTTATCGGCCTGCCCTGACATTCCTTCAAGAAACCCTAATAATCATTATATTACATATTCAAACAAAATACAAAAGATTCTAAGTATAAACATGTCTTCGGGCAAGCTTTGCAGCTTTTGTCTTCTTCGAGCAGACCTGGTAACCAAAGTGTGCTAGGGAATAGTTCTCTGGGCAGACTTTACTTAGAATATTTTCCTAAAAAAAATTATTCACCTAGCAGACTTCAATCCACTTGACCATATCAAACTTTTCTCGCTATAGTCCTACGAGCAAACTTTTTCTTCAGAAATCCCTTCAACTCTTTGTTAACGCATTAACTTATTGAACAATCCAAAGCGTGCTGGTAACACTGTAGCTTGCTCAGAGTTGAACCTTTCTAGAAGAAGTCCTTAGTAAAATTCTTTTTTGACAATCTTCAAGCTTGCTGGGACCACTATTTATTAAGAATAAACCTTGCTAGATCTTCCAAATAACTTGGTATCAGCTTGGTTTTGCCAAGGGTTTGCTAGTAAACAAACCTTGCTTGACATGAAGAACAACCTTGCTAGACAAAGTGAACCTTGCTTGGTTTAACACTTAAGAGGAATTCTAGAAGATAACCTTGCTGTACCAATAATCTCCCCTAGATTGGAACACCTCAGCTGTACCAAAACACCTCTAAGGTTACATACACTTAGCCAAAATACACATCAAATTTCAAAAAATTACATATCATAATGAAAAATATTACAACTTTGAAATTCTGTCCCATGGACATTACAAAGTAAACCTAAGTTAGAAAAATAGTCTTATCTTCTTGAGCTTGAGGTTTCTTGTCTTCTTGCCAACTTTACACTTGCGGCTCTTTTCTTGAATAAGAATAATTCCTGTTGATGAGAATGATTGAGATGCAGGGTCCACCTCATTATATCTCCCAAGTCATCATCATGCAGGAATGTCAAATCTTCATCTTCTTTAATGATGCCCAAGGCTAGCCCATCAGAGTTTCTGAGAATATAGGATTCATTTTGGTCTGATATTCAATACTTGCAATCCTCCAATTTCTCTGGACTTCGCAGTTAGGCCTTGTCACCTGCCGCTTTATATTGATACATTCCATCATGTTTGCCAGAGGGTTTTTTGTTCTTCATTTTAGACTTGTAGGCATCTTTAGCATACCTTATATCCCTCATCCTCTTCACTCTTCTATTTCTTTCATACATTGACAGCTTTTCTTCTTTGCTCAGATTTTTCATTTCATCCTCTCTGCCCCTAGCTTCCATGAGCCTATCAAATAAGATGATATGTTCATTTTCCCACAACTTCTTCTTTTCAGCCTTCTCCTTCTCAGCCAAAGTAACAACTTTTGGCCTTTTGGTGGATTGT